>NW_026622886.1:46542439-46845469 GCF_023065955.2 Ursus arctos | reverse complement strand
AAGAGATTTAAATGAATGGAATCAACATTTCTCTCAGACTATTTGCCTTTCTCCAATTTCCTACTTCTGTTATTTCAGAGGATCTTATTCTCATTATATTTAAATAACTAATACGTTAATTTATGTATTAGGAAGGTGGTACAGTGATTATTTTTGCATAATAAATGGACATTTCCCTCTAGCATTTTATAATTATTCATTCTAATCATGGCACTTGAATTTTTTAAAAAATTTACTAATTAAAATTTTTCTTATATAGCATTTGGTAAACACAAAAGGATAGATAGGTGTTGATAGTCTATTTATAAGTTTAAAAATATAATAAAACTATAAATTAATCCTTTGTGAGTTCACCCTCTAACTTAAGAATTAGGATATTTTCAGGGCACCTGAGTGGCCCAGTTGGTTAAGGGTCTGACTCTTGGTTTTGGCTCAGGTCATGATCCCAGCCCTGTGTGGGCTCCATGCTCAGTCGGGAGTCTGCTTGAAGATTCTCTCCCTCTGCCCCTCCTTCCAATCTCTCTCTCACTCTCTGTGTCTCTCTCAAGTAAATAAATAAATCTTGAAAGAAAAGAATTAGAATATTTTCAATAACAGGAAAGTGTTTATATGCTTTTCCATGAATCCTTTCCCTATGCAGTTTATGTGTATATTCCATCATTTTTTGTTTAACATTAAGTTTTAAGATTCATCCATGTTATTAAATTGAAATAGTTTCATTACTATGTGTCTGAGCTTTATATACATTATTTCACTCAATTGTCACAACAGCTCCATGAGGTACATACTTTTATTCCCATATTAGAGCGTAAGTGATCAAAGCTAAGAAAATTGAAGGAAAGATCTCAAGGTCACATTTAGAAAGGTGACAAACCTACCTGTGGTTGGTAGCTGCACCTCTCTGACTCCTAACCCTATACTGTTTAATATAGCATAATTCATAATTTCAAAAAGCAGAAGGAGCTCAAGACCAAATTGTTTTGGGGTTGTGGTAGCTCCATTTTACACACGAGCAAAGTACAGATATTTCCCAAAAGTTGCCTACTGTGGGAGGCAGAACATTGGCCCTACTAAGATGTCTACATCTTAATTCACAGAACCTGTGCAAATGTTATGTTACATGGTAAAGGAGAATTATGGTTGCAAATGGAATTAAGAGTGCTAATCAGCTAACATAAAATCAGGAGATTATCCTGGATTATGTGGGTGAGCTTGATATAATAACAAAGGTCTTTTAAATGTGGAAGAGGGAGGCAGAAAAGCAAATGAATACACCAGTTTGAATAAATAGATTTCCAGTGTGATAAAAAACATTTACGATTGCTGGTATATTGCACTTTCTAAATATCAAACTTGAAACTTGTAAATTTCTAACTAGTATTTTTGTTGATGTAATACATAGACATAGTTCAAATTCTAAATATATAAAATAACAGTGTTGAAATCCATTTGACATAACTGATCTCCAATTATACACTTTCTTTCCCTGAATTCAGCCTGTATTATTTTTTCCAGTGGTTACTTTCCACACATATTTTATGTTTATATAACCAAATGTGCATATACATACATCCACACCCCCTTTTCTTTCACACAACTCATCATATTATATACACTATTGTACAGCTTGACTATTTTACTTAACAATACGTATTGAAAATAATTTTATTTCATTATGTGCAAAGCTTCCTTATATATTTTTAAACAACTACATTAAACTTTATTGCATTAAACACCACAATTTAATCATTCTGCTTTTGACAGACATTTAGATTGTTTTGGGGTTTTTTTGCTATTTTTCATCCCCCAATAATGTAAAAAAAAAAGTCTGTTTTACCTAAACTTTATCAATACAATGTGTTCTCAAGCTTTTTAATCTTCACCAATTTGAAGGAGAAAAAATGGTATCAGTATAATTTTAATTTATATTTATTTTATTGTGATTGACAATAAACATTTCTCATCCTTTAAGATTCCTTTGGATTTCCTTCCCTGAGAAATCTCATTATAGCATGTGCTCATTTTTCTGTTATTACTGATTTTTCTCTTATTGATATTTGGAAACTCTATATAAGAAAAAAGACTGTGGAATGAGTGGCATGTATGTTTGATCTTTGTATAACTTTTGTTATGTATCTGAATTCATCAATATTTTATTATGATAAAATACATAGATCCATTCTTATATCCAAATTTTTCTTGCACCTCAAATTAACTCTAATGTAAAGAGTTAAGTTTTTATTTATCATTATTTTTTTAAACATAGGACTACCAAGTTTTCCCCACACTTATTTTTGCATTGATTTGAAATGTCATTTTTAGCCAACCTAAATTATGAATGTATTTTTGTTATCTTGTCCATCTTAGTATATTATATATGTCTTTTGTTATTCACCCAATACCACCTAGTGTTCATTACTAATGTTTTCCAGCAAAAACCAAACAAAATCTGATTACTACAGTGAGGGGCCAGTGATCCTTAAGAGCATTATATATATGGTGGCTTTTTAAGATGAGGGAAGGGAAGTCTTTCTTCTTTCTTCCATTTTTTGGGGGGACAGGGGGCTAAAAAAGGGCATATGAGACAAGGAAATAGAATAGGATGGAGCAGATGTTAGCTGTAGGTTTTTGTAAATATTCTTTATCAAGTTGAGGAAGTTTCCCTCTATTACTAGTTTGTTGAGAGTTTTTATGATGGATAGTTCTTGAATTTTGTGAAATGCTCTTTCTGAATCTATTGATATACGATCATGTTATTTTCTTCTTTCGCCTGTTGATATGATGGATTACATTAATTGATTTTGAATGTTGAACCAACATTGCATACCTGGGATAAATTCCATTTGTTCATGGTGTATAATTCTTTTTATACATTGTTGGATTTGATTTGCTAATATTTTGTTGAGGATTTTTACACCTATGTTCATAAGATATATTGGTTTCTAGTTTTTATTCTTATGTCTTTTTCTAGTTTTGATACTAGAATAATACTGGCTTTATATAATGAGTTAGGAAGGATTCCCTCTGTCTCTGTCCTCCAAAAGATATTGTAGATAACCGACATAACTTCTTCATTAAATATATGGTAGATTCACGAGTGAACACATCTGGGCCTAGTGCTTTCTGTTATGGAAGTTTATTAATTACTGATTTGATTTCTCTGATTGATATAGGCCTATTCAGATTGTCTATGTATTTGTGTGTGAATTTAGGCTGATTGTGTCCTTCAAGGAATTGCTCTGTTTAACCTGGGTTATGAAATTTGTGATGACACAGTTGTTCATAATATTTCTTTATTATACTTCTGATGTCCATAGGATCTGTAGTTATGTCTTTTCCTTCATTTAAGATATTAATAATTAATAATTTGTGTCATATCTTTTTTTAGTGAGCCTAGAGATGAAGACTTACTGATTTTTAAAAATATTTATGTATTTATTAGAGAGAGAGTAAGAGTGTGTGTGCAAGCAGGGGTAGGGGCAGAAGGAGAGGGAGAGAATCTTCAAGCAGACTCCCTACTGAGCACAGAGGCCAAGGTGAGCCTCAATCCCAGTACCCTGAAATCATGACCTGAGCTGAGGTCAAGAGTTGGAGGGTTAACGAACTGAGCCACGTAGACACCCTTGAGGCTTATTGATTTTATTGTTCTTTTCTAAGAATTACCTTTTAGCTTTGTTGATTTTCTTTATTGACTTCTTATTTTCAATTCCATTGATTTCTACTCTGATTCTTCTTATTTATTTTCTTCTGCTTACTTTGGATCTAATTTACTCTTCTTTTTATAGTTTCTTAAGATAGAAACATACATTATTGATCTTAGGTTTTTTTCTTTCCTAATATGTGTATTCAGTGCTATAAACTTCCCTTTAAGCACTGTTTCCATGCATCTCACAAGTTTTAATAATTTCTGTTTTCATTTTTATTTAGTTCAAAATATTTAAAAATTTCTGCTGAAATTTCTTCTTCGAATCATGTGTTATTTAGAAGTGTGTTGTTTCATTTCCATGTATTTTGGGATTTCCCAGTTATCATTCTCTTATTGATTGCTAGTTTAATTCTGTGGTGGTCTGAGAGCATACATGGTATGATTTCTGTGCTTTAGATTTGTCACAATGCATTTTATGGCCCAGCATGTGGTCTATCATGGTGAATATTCCATGTGAGCTTGAGAAGAATGTGAACTCTGTTATTGTTGGATAAAGTAATCTTTAGGTGTGAAATATACCCAGTTAATTGATGGTGTTGAGTTCTATGTCCTTAGCAGAAGCTTGCTGGATTTGTTCTTTTCAGAGAGAGGGGTGTTGAAATTTGAGTATGTTAGCAGATTTATCTCTTTCTCCCTCGAATTCCATCAGTTTTTGCCTCACATATTTTGATGATCCAGTATTAGGCTCGTGCATGTTAAGAATTGTATGTCTTTGGAAAAGTGTCTGTTCATATCTTTTGCCCATTTTTTGATTTATTTGTTTCTTGTATATTGAGTTTGAGAAGTTTTTGTAGATCTTGGATACTAGTCTTTTATCTGTAGTGTCACTTGCAAATATCTTCTCTCATTCCGTGGGCTGCCTCTTAGTTTTTTTTTTTTTTTTTTTTTTACTGTTTCCTTGGCTGTGCAGAAGCTTTTTATCTTGATGGAGTCCCACAAGTTCATTTTTTCTTTTGTTTCTCTTGCCTTTGGAGATTAGTCATGAAAAAAGTTGCTGTGGCCAATGTCAAAGAGGTTCTCCTTTGTTCTCCTCTGGGATTTTGATGGATTCCTGTCTCACATCAAAGTCCTTCATCCATTTGGAGTTTATCTTTGTGTATGGTGTGAGAGAGTGGTCAAGTTTCATTCTTTTGCATGCAGCTGTCCAATTTTCCCAGCACCATTTATTGAAGAGACTGTCTTTTTTCCACTGGATTTTTTTCCTGCTTTGTCAAAGATTAGTTGCCCATAAAGTTGAGGGTCCATTTCTGGAGTCTCTATTCTGTTCCATTGGTCTATGTGTCTGTTTTTGTGCCAGTACCATGCTGTCTTTGTGATCACAGCTTTGTAGTATAGCTTGAACTCTGGCAACATGATGCCCCCAGCTTTGTTTTTCCTTTTCAACAATTCCTTGGCGATTCGGGGCCTTTTCTGTTTCCACACAAATTTAAGGACTGTTTGTTCCAGTTCTTTGAAAAATGTCGTTGGTAGTTTGATCGGGATGGCATTGAAAGTGTAGATTGCTCTGGGTAGCATAGACATTTTAACTATGTTAATTCTTCCGATCCATGTGCATGGAATATTTTTCCATCTTTTTGTGTTTTCTTCAATGTCTTCCAAGTGTGATTTGTAGTCTCTAGAATATAGATCCTTTACGTCTCTGGTTAAGTTAATTTTGAGATAACGTATGATTCTTGGTGCTATTGTAAATGGAATGGACTCCTTAATTTCTCTTTCTTCAGTCTCGTTGTTCGTGTATAGAAATGCAACTGATTTCTGAGCATTGATTTTGTATCCTGCCACATTACTGAATTGCTCTATAACTTCTAGTAGTTTGGGAGTGGATTCTTTTGGGTTTTCCATATAGAGTATCATGTCATCTGTGAAGAGAGACATTTTGACTTCTTCTATGCCGATTTGGATACCTTTTATCCCTTTTTGTTGTCTGATTGCTGTTGCAAGGACTTATAGTACTATGTTGAATAATAATGGCGAGAGTGGGCATCCTTGTCGTGTTCCTGATCTTAAGGGGAAGGCTTCCAGCTTTTCCCCATTGAGAATGATATTCACTGTAGGCTTTTCATAGATGGTTTTTATGAAATTGAGGAATGTACCCTTTATCCCTATACTCTGAAGGGTTTTAATTAGGAAAGCACGCTGTATTTTGTCAAATGCTTTTTCTGCATCTATTGAGAGGATCATATGGTTCTTGACTCTTTTTGTTGATATGATCTAGCACACTGATCAATTTGTGAATGTTGAACCACCCTTGCATCCCAGGGATGAATCCCACTTGGTCTTGATGGATAATCCTTTTAATGTACTGTTGGATCCTATCAGCTAGGATCTTGTTGAGAATTTTGGCGTCCAAATTCATCAGATAAATCAGTCTGTAATTCTCCTTTTTGATGGGGTCATTGCCTGGTTTGGGGATCAAGGTAATACTGGCCTCATAGAATGAGTTTGGTAGTTTTCCTTCTGTTTCTATTTTTTGAAGCAGCTTCAGGAGAATAGGTATTATTTCTTCTTTGAATGTTTGGTAGAATTCCCTGGGGAATCCATCAGGCCCTGGACTCTTGTTTTTGGGGAGGAGTTTGATCACTGCTTCAATCTCTTCATAATTAATTGGTCTGTTTAAATAATCAATTTCTTCCTGTTTCAGTCTTGGTAGTTTATAGGTTTCCAGGAAGGCCTCCATTTCTTCCAGGTTGTTTAATGTATTGGCATAAAGCTGTTGATAAAAGTTTCTAATGATCCTTCCTATTTCATTGGTGTTGGTTGTGATCTCTCCCTTTTCATTCATAATTTTATTAATTTGGGTCCTTTCTCTATTCTTTTGAATAAGTCTTGCTAGAGGCTTACTGATCTTATTTATTCTTTCAGAGAACCAGCTTCTAGTTCTGTTGATCTGCTCTACTGTGCTCCCGGTTTCTAATTCATTGATCTCTGCTCTAATCTTGATCAACTGCTTTCTCGTGCGTGGGTTAGGCTTGTTCTTCTGTTCCAGCTCTAGCTTCTTCAGGTGAGAATATAAAAACTGAATTTTAGAAATTTCTATTCTTTTGAGTGAGGCTAGATGGCTATGTATCATTAGCCATCAGGGAAATTCAAATCAAAACCACATTGAGATACCACCTTACGTCAGTTAGAATGGCAAAAATGGACAAGGCAGGAAACAACAAATGTTGGAGAGGATGTGGAGAAAGGGGATCCCTCTTACACTGTTGGTGGGAATGCAAGTTGACACAGCCACTCTTGAAAACAGTGTGGAGGTCCCTTAAAAAGTTAAAAATTGAGCTACCCTTTGATCCAGCCATTGCACTACTGGGTATTTACCCCAAAGATACAGACGTAGTGAAGAGAAGGGCCATATGCACCCCAATGTTCATAGCAGCATTGTCCACAATAGCTAAATCATTGAGAGAGCCAGGATGCCCTTCAACAGATGACTGGATTAAGAAGATGTGGTCCATATATATAATGGAATATTACTCAGCCATCAAAAAGAACGATTTCTGAACATCCGCAACATGGATGGGACTGGAGGAGATAATGCTAAGCAAAATAAGTCAAGGAGAGAAAGACAATTATCATATGGTTTCACTCATTTATGGAACATAAGAAGTAGGAAGATGGGTAGGAGAAGAAAGGGGAGAAGAAAGGGCAGGTAAACAGAAGGGGGAATGAATCATGAGAGACTATGGACTCTGGGAAACAAACTGAGGGCTTCAGAGGGGCGGGAATGGGGAAATGGGGTAGGCTGGTGATGGGTATTAAGGAGAGTATGTATTGCATGGTGCACTGGGTGTTATATGCAAGTAACATCAATAGTTACATCAATAACTAAGGATGTACTGTATGGCGACTAACAAAATACAAAAAATATTTAATAATAAAAAAAATATTATTAAAAAAAAAGAATTGTATGTCTTAGGGAATTGCTCCTTTACCATTGTGTAATGCCTTTCATTTTCCCTGATGACCTTCCATTGTTTGAAGTTTCTTTTGTCTGAAATTAATATAGCTACTCCTGTTTTCTTTTGGTTAGTGTCAGCATAGTATATATTTTCTCCGTCTATTTCACTTTTAATCTGTATGTATCTTAATTTAATGTGAGATTCTTACAGACAGCATATTGTTGTGTTTTGTTCTTTTTGTCCATTCACATTCTCTCCTGTAATTGGTGCATGTAGATTTTCATTTTCAAAGTGTCTGTTGACATAGTTGGATTAATATCTAAAATATGTGTTGCTCTTTCCTTTTGTTATCCTTTTTATTGGTTCTTATTTTGTCTTCCACTCTTGTGACTTTTTGGCTTTAACTGAGCATTTTTTATGATTCCATTTTTGCTCCCTTTTTTGGTGGCTGTCCTAGAGTGAACTGGATATTTAATAATTCCAAAGATTTGTTGTGCATGTATGTCATATGAACATAGTAGTTTTGTAACAAATTGCCTGTTTTTTTTAAAACTGCAAATAGAAGTATGTAGGAGTGAAGGTATGTAAGTTCCGAGATGTCCCTTAAAATTTTAGTAAATAAATTTTAACAATGGAGAAAAAGAAATCTTAATAATTTTTGAACATTTGATATGTGTTGGAGATTTAATTATACTCCTTTAAGCATTTTGACATGTTTGAAATTTTGCTTTAAAAAATATTCCATAGTTTATAATTTTAAAAATCTTTCAGATTCAAGAGTACTACAGAAGATAAGTCACAAATCTACAGATTATCTCCCCCTCATAGATATTATGCATAATTTAACTTTTATGAGTAAGACAAACTTTAGGTATAGATTGTTCTAGAAATGCACTCAATGCAATAGAATGAGTTAGTCTCAGAAGAGTTACTGGTCTAGAGTCATTTTCTCTGGCTGCCTAGTACCTTTATATTAGACTGTTACAGTCACTGGTATTGCGTGAGGTTTGAGCTAGAAAACATTGGACTATAAATGATGCTTTTCAAATTCTTCTGAAATAATAAAAAAGTTTAAATCTTAAACTGTCATTTTTAGTTCAAGAATGAAGCAAGTTTTCTTTTATTGCTACAGATGAATGGCAGGGAATGTTTAAATTTAAATCAAAACTTCTAAGAACTTAGCAAAAAAGTTAGAATCTCTTGTGCTTGCTGTAATCACCATTTTTAGATGTACCTTATTTTCATTTCTTTGAAGAAGCAGGAAATGAATTCAACAAAGATTTATGCCATTTAATGTCACAGTTGATTACCAATAGAAATTGGAAGAATACAATTTTTATGACTTTATGTAAAAGTAAGCTATAATTCAGGATGAAATGGAGATTGGCTAGACAGACAGATTTAATTTTTAAGAATATATGTTATTTTGCAAGAAATATTTATATAAATTAAGAAAGTCAAATCTCTGAATTATTTGGTTTAAATAATTTATCTGACCTGGTAGTAGTCACATGTATTTCTTAAATATGACTTCATTAAGCAACCTCTTTTTGAGACATTTCAAATTTATATCTCTTATTTCTGGTACCATCAAATTATTTAAAAAATTGCATAAACTACTAAAATCTTAATGATATAATTTAGTGAATTAAGTAGTATCTGACATTTTTTTTAATTCTATGATGACTAACATGGTCAATATTACATGTTTAGTTAACTCCTACAATTTACACTCATTCATTAATGTTGGAAGTATGTAGACATATATAGTTTTATCTTTCACAGAAACATAGCCTTCCTAAGATGATTATTCTCATCATGTTAAATAATAAGAACCTGGTTATGAGAGACACAATCAGGAAAAAAAGTAATCATTAAACAAGAATTAATATATTCCTTGTCTTTTTCTCCCTTACCACCTCCAAACTATATAGAATTTTTCATAAATGCATTTATCTGCTCACTTATTTCATAAATAGCTTGGGCACTTTCTATGTACCAGGCACAGTACTAGGTGTTGGGAGAATTCAATTTACTAGATCTCCATTGTACTCAGTTTTATACATTACTAGGACAATTACTGAGCGATTTACATTCTTTAAACATATTGTACAATTCTGTGTCTATATATTTGAACATGTTGTTCCTTCTACTTTAAATGTCCTTCCATATTTAGACCACCTAAAGAACTGCTCTTTATCCTTAAGGTCAAGCTGTATAGTGATTAGATGTCTAGTTTTATTTTTTCTAAAGCTATGAATTTTACTAATTTGGTAATATTGTTACCTATATTTAGAAATGACACCTCCTAGCAAGCATATGCCACTTCTCTGAGAAGTTTTAAAATATGATATTAGTTGAATTCGTGTAGCATATGTGTCCTCTTACTGTCCTTATTGACAATAAAAACAGATCATTTTAATATTATACTCTTCATATGTCATTTCATCAGCATGTGTTTAATTGGAAAATGAAAAAACTGCATAATTAAGATGTTCAGCTTCACATGATAGAGATACAGCTAAGATTTAGCTTAATGGAGATCTATTTTTCTTATGAATCAGGAAGACTCAGACATAAAGGAGAACAGAGCTGACATGGTACAGTCAGTTTCCAAGGGTGGTTTTGTCTTTGTTTTCCAGTATCCTTACTCTGTTGCTCATTGCCTTATGCTTGGAAGATTCATTGCTATATCTATTTTTAAGAAGGAGGGAAGGAAGGAGGAAGACAGGGAGGGAAGGAGGGAAGGAGGAAGTAAAAAGCAAAAAAAAGTACCAAGTTTGATACTTTTTGTAAATATCAACAGCTTTTTGGAACTGCTACACAGTAGACTGAAGGTTATATATAATTGGTCAGGTATAGGTCATTTATATGAATTTAACAGCATGGGAATCTAGAAGATTGAGTCATTTTTGCTTGGTGCATTATCATCCTGAAAAATACCAGAGTTCAATTGGGGGGAAAAAAATGAGAATGGATATGTAGTAGGTACTTCGAAGTTTCTATCACACAGTCTTGCAAAATAAATACTGATTTTTAATATTGCTTTGTGTATAAATTTTAAAATGGTTTCAGCACATTCATGTACTTTCTTAATATATGCATTTCCCAATATATGTTTGATCTATATAATGTGTTGGCCTCTAAACTGCCTTTGGCATTATTCGTAAAATAAGTTCAGTGCCTTGCCAAAAATAAAGACTCACATTTATTGAAGTTAATTAAATATTTGAGTAACATTTAAAAAATTCTAGAATGTCCAAAATATTTCATTGATGTAAATGTTAGCAAATGAGGTAGAACACTGAAACTAAAAATTCCTCAGTTTAAGTGCTGAAGTTCCAAACAGATTGCACATACAGACCAAAACATAAACTTCATGAAATGTAAAATCCTAAGAAAATGCATACTTACCTAAAATAATCCCTCCTTTTCTCAGGCAGAAAATTGAACCCAGGAAGATAAAATGACTTTCCTTAGTTACATTTCCAGTCAATGGCAAATCAAATAGTAGAAACATTCTAATTTAAAAAAAAAAAAAATATATATATATATATATATATATATATATACACACACACACACACATATACATATATAAATATAAAAGAAGGTATCATTTTCTTATGTATAATCCTTCACATATGAATAGAGAGTATTCAAACATATTTAAATTATTTAATTTGGCATTCTTACATGTTTCAATTTTTTAAATAATAAATATGTAAGTAGCCTAATAAAATCAGGAAAAAAACAATTTTTAAAAGTTAATATTCTGCATGATTGCAAAGTAGATCAAAAATAGATTTCTAAAGATGTAATATCTGTAGGACCTTAGGATAATCCAGTGTGTACTTTCCCTTTTAACCCTTTGGGGAAATTGTTGCGGTAATTCAGTTGTCATGGAAAGAATAATATAACAGACAGCATTTTTGTTCTCTTTTCTAGAAATTATTGGTAAATACCATGCTCAAGAGATTTTCTCTGCTGGCAAATTTATCTTTATAACAAATGTAATTTAGCACTTAAACTTTATATATAGGCTTGCAGTTTAAGACAGAAGACTTAGCACAAGCATTTACATCCCATTATCCCTCAACTGCACACCCAGTGCTCCATAGAAATAATAGAAAAAGAGCAGAGCAACAACAGCAAAGAGAAACAAAGGAGTCTTCATAAGCAGATGAGTTTTTAAATTTTTCTGAAGCTAGACTCTGGAGAATGTTAGTGGGCGAAGCAGAGAGAAAGATGTCTGTATGTCATGAATGCAGATCACCGGTCAAACCCAGAAAAGGTTCTGGGCTTCTCTTCGGCAGTTTGTTGTAGGGCCAAGGTGTGAAGGAGTGCTGAAAACAGGGGTGTTGATTGAAGTTTAATGAAGAAAATAGGTGTATCTTTTCAGACACTATATAAGTGAAAAATACCATTCAGCCTAGCATTCAGCCCTAGGACTACAAATGGTAGAGGTCGTCTCTGAAGAATTGAGGAAACCTGTGGGGAGTTGCTGTTGTTCTCATCATTACAGCATTTGAGAAACCACAGCAATAGACAGCAAACCTAACTCCCTGTAAATGGAAGAAAATGCCCCTCTCATATATCAAGTTAACAATCAGCAAGCTTCATGGTAAATAGCCATGTATTACCCATTTATCAGAAGAGACTCAAAACAGCAACAGAATAAAAATAAAATACAAAAGAAAATGAACAAAAAATGAAATCATGGAGAAATAAGAGATAATTCAGAAAAGAACTTAAAAACTAAACCTATAATTGGTTTGCAGAGCTTTTCAAAACCATCGATTTACAGAAATGATATAATGTTATAAAAATGGGGGGGGAAAGTATTCTAAGAGATTAAAAATTTTGTTGCAAACTGAAAAAAAAAATGTATACAAGTATCTGAACAGAATGGTAACATTCCAGAACACCCAGCAAAATGATAAAGATACAGTAAGCCTCACAGGAAAAAAATTTAAAAAACTATAAATAATCAATACAGATAGGCCAATATTCAACTAATAAGAGTTCCATCCTGAGAGAATAGGTAAAATGTGTGGGGCAAAGTTAACAAGTGATGGAAAGAAAATTCCCACTGCTGAAAAACAAAAACAAACAAACAAAAAAGACAAAAACATAAGCCTTAAATTTAAGTGTTTACTCAGTATAGATGAAGATAAATTTTAGAATTGACACCTAGACATGCACTAGTAAAATTTCAGAGTTACAAGGGAAGACAAAAATAAAAGAAACTTAAAGAATTTCAGGCTGGACAAGATGGTGTAGGCCTGTTTTCCCCTAAACTTCCTCGCTAAGCACAAGTACATAATCCCTGGAAAAGGCACAAAAGAAAACCAAAGGAGAACTCTGAAAGGCTGGTTTGGGACCTTCAAACTGATAGTACAGCATAGCAGCATGAAATCTTGTATGCTCCCACTCAACAGAATACCACCCAGCCCTGATATTTCCCTACCCTCTACCTAACAACAGAAGACTGCTCAGGTGGACTCACTGCTCTCCTTGATGGGATGAGTGTTCCAGTACCAACTGTAAGGGGGAGAAGTTGGGAGTTCCACCAGAAATAATCAGCTAAGGGAGGTTCTTTCCTCTGCCAGGCTTGAGACTGCCCTTTTCCATTAAGATATATCAAGGAAGGCGGGCAGAGCCAACAGGAGAGAAATACTACACCAGTAGATCTACCACTGACCATGAAGCTTCTTTGTACCCTTGGGTCAGAAATTCTTCTCTTTTGCCCAGAGACTACAGGGCAGATGTGGGGCAGTGGCAGGGGGTAGGGGAGAAAATGGAAGGAAGAAGATACTGAAGAGATATCTAGAAGCTTGGCATGCAGTCATCACCAATAAGGACCAGTGGATGCCCCAGTGGCACCAGATAAATGAAACAGTCCAAAATAACACTGAAAAAGCCAGAAAATCAAATTGTCATTAGAACCACAACCCACAGAAATAGCCTAAGCCTCAAGAGAGACAATGCTACTTCCTTTCAATTTGGATGCTTTTGAATTATTTTTTCTTACCTGATTTTTCTGGCCAGGACTTTTAGTACTATGGTGAATAGAAGTGGTGAGAGTGGACATATTTGTCTTGTTACTGATCTTAGAGGAAAACCTGTTAGCTTTTCATCACTGAGTATGATGTTAGCTCTGCACTTATCATATAAGATCTTTATTATGTTTAGATACATTCCTCCCAGTTTGTTGGGAGTTTTTATCATGAAACAATGTTCAATTTCGTCAAAACCTTTTTCTGCATCTATTGAGATGATCATATGACTTTTTCCTTCATTCTGTTAATATGGTACATCATATTTATTGATTTGTGTATGTTGAACCGTATTTGCATCCCACGGATAAATCCCACTTGGTCATGATGCATAATCCTTTTCATGTGCTGTTGAATTCAGTTTGCTAGTATTTTGTTGAGGATTTTTGCATCTATGTTTATCAGGGATGTTGGCCTGTAATTTTTCTTATAATGTCCTTTTTTGGTGTCGGGGTAATGCTGACTTTATAAAATGAATTTGGGAATATCCCCTCCAGTTTTTGGAAGCATTGGGAGGGATTGGAAGCAGAAGAAAGGGAATAATGAGGAGCAAAAATCGATGACATGAAAAACATTAAAATAATAAAATGAATGGAACAATGGCAGATTCTTTGAAAAGATCAGGGAAACTGACAAACCTCTTGCAAAAAAAAGAAAAAATGGGGGAAGATACAAATTGCCAATATTAGGAATAAAATGAGGGATATCTCTAGAGAACCCACAGTCATCAAAAGGATGATAAGGAAATAATGAAAACAGCTTTAAATACATAGATTTGAAAACATAGATGAATTGACCAATTCCTAAAAAGAACCACAAACTACCACAACTCCCCTAATACTAATAGGATTATGGGTAATATAGATTACTCTAAAACTATAAACTAAGTTGAACTCATAATTTAAAAATTCTTTCTGGGGTGCCCAGTTGGCTCAGTCAGTTAAGCAACTGCTTTCGACTCAGGCCATGATCCCTGAGTCCTGGGATTGAGTTCCACATCGGGTTTCCTGCTCAGCAGGGAGTCTGCTTCTCCCTCTGCCTCTCACCCTGATCTTGCTGTCGTGCTCTCTTTCCCTCTCTCTCTGTCTCTCAAATAAATAAAATCTTAAAAAAATTAAAAATTAAAAATAAAAACTCTCTCTTTCCCCAAAATAACAGATCAGTTCCTCAAAAACCATAATCTACCAAGCCTCAAGCAAGGTACATTAGACATCTGAGTTGCCTGTACCCATCAAAAAAATTGAATTTCTAATTTGAATTTGGTATTACGGAGCATTCTACCAAACTTTTAAAAAAATTAATACCTATTTTACACAAGATCTTTAAAAAATAGAAAAGGAGGGAACACTTCCCTATACATTTTATGAGGCATTATTATCCTACTATCAAAACCAGACCAAGACAAAGCATAAAACATAGGTACACCCATATATACACAACCGTAGTCCAGTATGTCTCATGAACTTAGACTTAAAAACCCCCAACAAAATATGAGCAGATAGAATCCAGTCATGTATAAAAATAATTAGACAAAATGACTAAGTGATGTTTATTCCAGGCATGTAAGGCTGGTTCAACACTTGAAAACCAAGCAGTATAATCCATTAACAAGCTAAGAGGGAGAAATCATATCATCTACAGTAGAGAAAATAATGCCTCATTCCCAAAGATATCTATGGACTAATTCCCAAACTTGTGAATATATTAACTTATATGGAAAAAGGAACTCTGAAGATATGATTAAGTTAAGGATTTTGGTGGGAAGATTGTCCTGGATTATTGAGTAGACCCAATGGAATCACATGAGTCTTATGAAATGGGGGCAGGAAGATTAGAGTTGGAGAATGAGGTGTGATAATGGAAGAAAGGTAAGAAAAGCAGAGACAGAGACAGAGAAAGACTGAGAGAGAGGTTGAGGAGAGATTCAAATATGCTGTTCTGCTAATCTTGAAGATAGAGGAAGAGGTCATGAGCTAAGAAATGCAAGAGGCCTCTACAAGCTGGAAATGCAAGGCCACATCTTTTTCTTTAGTCTCCAGAATGAACAGAGCCCTGCCAACAAATTGTTTAGGACCCCTGAATTTTAGAATTGTAAGGTAATAAATGTGCTGTTTTAAACAAACAAGTTTATAGATATTTTATAGCAGCAATTTGACAAAACTCCATACCCATCCATGGCTGATAAAACTCTCAGCCAATTAGAAATACAGGGGAATTAACTCAATTGGAAAGAAAGAAAGCATGTACAAAAGTTTACATTTATTATACTTGATGGTGAAAGACTAAATTTTTTCCCCAAAGATTGGGAATGAGGCAAGAATGTCCTCTCTGACCACTCTTATTCAATATAGCACTGGAATTTCTAGTGATAGAATAGAAAACAGATCTAAATTAAGAAATAAATCTCTATTTGTGGATAACATGATAGTCTACATGGAAAATCCTAAGGAGTCGACGAATAATTCATAGCACCAAGAAATCAGTTTAATAAGGCTGCAGGAGGCAAGATAAATACACAAGTATCAGTGGCATTTCTATATACCCACAATGAATTTGTGGAAACAAAAACACTATGCCATTTATAACCACTCCAAAGAAAATTAAATACTTAGATATACACTTAAGAAAACAAAACATTACAAGATACATGTGCAGAAAATTATAAAATGCTGATGAGAGCAATCAAAGAAGACCTAATGAATGTAGAGATAAGTGGTGTTCATGAATTGGAACACTCAACACATTAAAGATATCAATTCTTCCGTAACGGTCTGTTGGTCTCATGTAAATCCTATCAAAATCCTAGCAAGGTTTTTCATAGATACAGACAATTTAATTCTTAAATTTAGATAGAAAGTCATAGTCCCCAGAATAGCCAAAATATCTTGTGGTGAAGAAGAAAGTTGGAAGGATTATTCTACATAATAATAAAGTTTAACATACAGCGATAATAATTAAGACAGTATATTATTGATAGAAGGATGGTCACATAGATCAGTGGAGCAGAAATATATCCACTTAATATACTCAATTCATTTTTGACAAAAGTGGAAAACAATTTAATTGAGGAAAGATAACCATTTCAACAAATGGTCCTGGAGCAATTTGATCAGTTTGGTACTATTTGAACAAAAGAATAAACCTTGACTTAAAACCATATCTTATACAAAAAGCATCTCAAAATGGAATGCAGAGTTAATTGTAAAACATAAAAATATAGACTTAAAAAATAATGGAATATCTTTGTGATCTTGGGCTTAGCAAAGAGTTCTTAGATTTTTACAATAATAGGATAATCCATAGAGGAAAAATTGAGTGTGAAGAGAATGAAAAGAGAAGCTACAGACTGGGGAAATATATCTGCAAACCATGTATCCAACAAAGCACTAGTATCTAGAATATATAAAATCCTGAAACTCAACATAAAAAAATCCAGTATGAAGATGGACAAAAGAAATGAACATTCAATTATCATTGAAGACAATATACAGATGTCAAATAGCATGTTGAAAAGTATCCTAAGTCATAAGTTCATTATGGAAATGGAAATTAAAACCATGATGAGACATCACCTATCTATTGAGATAACTAAAGTAAGAATGATACCACCGAATGATGATGTGAATACTGGATTGCTCATACATTGCTGGTGGCAATGCAAAATGGTACAACCAATCTCGAGCACAGTTTAGTAGAGTCTAAGAAATATAAACATGCTGCTACCAAGTGACCAAGCACTTATATCCAGGGGCTTTTATCCCAGAGAAATAAAAATTTGTGCTTACACAAAGTATCTGTATGCAAATGTTAAAAGCAGTTTTATTTGCAATAGTAAAAAAGGCGTTCAGATATCCTTTGGCAAGTGAATTGTTAATCACAACAATATAAAGGAGTAACCTATTTATACATCCAAGTTGGGTGAATTTTCAGTGAATTATGCTTAACAAAAAAGTCCTTAAAGATTATATACTGTATGATTCTTTTTATATAACATTTTTGAAATGATAAAGTTTTATAGATGGAGGACAGATTAGTGGTGTCCAGAAATTGAGGACAGGAGTAATAGGAGGTAGGAGGAAGGTGGTTGTGGTTATAAAATCACAGTACGAAGGACACTTGTAACTTTGGGATTGTTCAGTGTCTTGACTGTGGGGGTGGAAACAGCCTACACAGGTGATTAAATCGTACAGAACTAAATGCAAACACACACACACACACACACACACACACAGAGGAATATGAGTAAAACAGGAGAAATATGAATATGATTGGTGGATTATATCAATGCCAGTATTCTGGTTGTGATATTATAGCATAAGCATAGTTTTGCAAAATGTTACAATTGTGGAACCTAGGTAAAGGGTTTTTCTGCATTATTTCTTACAATGCTAAACAAAACAAAACAAAACAAACAAAAAAAAAACGATTGAGATTCCAGTAAATCCAAAAGATACTCACATGAAGAATTTTGGAGCATGCAAGAAAGCAGTTAGTCCAGATCAAAACTTCAGGGCTCCAGAAGACATGTTTCTGAGACAGTAAATGGACCTCATTCAATAAGAGTATGATTTTAAGACAAGATAAACTTGAGTTGATTAAGAAGTTACCTTACTCTGTGTTTTTTGGTGTCAGCATTAAGAAATGAAAGCTTTTCAGTAATTTCAGTAAAACAAAAACCTTGGCTTGCATCTGAGGCAAACAAGCATGTGGTATTGTTTTATAGAACTGAAGGGTATGGTAAGCAATGCATTTGACCTTGGTGCTAGGGACGTTTTATATTTATTCTTTGGAGAGTTCATTCCAAACCAGTTTCTCATTATATAGGTAGTAGACTTTCTGAAGTTTATTAGTTTTTGACAGTATTAAAGGCATCTTTAAGTCGAATTTTTAATCACATTCCCTGTTAGCTGTATAATTTTAGTAAATGTGAGAGCAAAGATAACAAAAGTGTTTATTTCTTTCAGAGTTCTAATTAAGATAACCTTTGATTACAGCTGAACTGAATTACTAAGACTTTTATTAAATGTATTTTTATTCACAATAATCATTAACATTTCTTTAAATAAAATGTAATATTTCAAACCCAGTAATAACTAGAGGGTCAAAATGGTTATCTGTTATTTCTACAAAATGTATTTCCTTCTTAGACATGAATGGGAGTTTGCAAGTCACATTAATTAGGTGTGATTGTTTATCTGGTTGACAATATGTTGGACATTTTAATAGGTTCAGAGAAATCTGTGAGCATCATGTAATAGTCATATAATGAAAAAGTCAAGCTGATATGAGGAAGGGAATTGTGGATGGTAGAAAATGAGCTATTAAAATAGAAAAACGCAGCTGGCAAAGAAGCAAATAGAAAACAAACTGATGAGCAATTTCTCAACCTTGGGAATAGGGTCAGGATGAAAAATGTTACTACAATGGAATCGTCCCTTAACTATTACATTTGCAGTTTTCCTGTAATGAGTGAGAAATCCTTATCAAGGAAAAGCAATTACTGAAGAATGTACCTTCTGGGAAGCAAATTTATAAGGTGAACACACTTAACCTAGAGATTAAATCTTTAAAAAAAAAAAAAAAGATCACTAAGGTTCTCACAAAACACTAACATTTTATTGGTTGCCAGAAGTTGCTGACAGGTCGTTAATAACAATAGCAAGTGTTGAAAGGAGTGTCAAGCTTCCTGTTAACCAGTCTATGTGGTTGTCAATTTTAAAGATTCATTTTATTGTGTGAAAACATTACCAGATAAAACCAGTAGGTGGGTTCCTTTTGTCGAACCCCTACCCCACTTTGACTTGAGAAAATGCACTGATATTTCTATTCAGCTCTGTACTAATGCACCAGACTCCTTCCTGAAACATTAATCAACCACAGCCAGAATGAAAATCAATATAACCCTGAAACATAGCTCCGGATACCAAAAAATAAGTGTGAAAAAAAGAGCATGCGGCATCTTTCTCAATGTTTTGGAGAATTGTGCTAGCATTGCAAAGTGCAACTGTTCCTTTTTCCCCTCTGTAAACAGCTATGGATATGAATTTTATATGACATTTTCAATGCTAGGTGATGTATTCCCAAAACAATATTATTAAAGGCTGAGTCTCTGTCCTCTACTGGCTGTTATTTATGATTGTTGCTTTGTGGCAAACAAAACACCAAACACAAATAAATAATGCTGTGTTGTGTACAGGCTTTTCCCCTCAGTGCAGAAAACAAAAGTATACATTTTGGTTTTTTCTCAGGAAAGGGGTTTATTCATGTAAAACAATATTCCTTTCAAGAGCGTGTTTAAGGAAATAAAACTAAGCTAGGCAATAAATTCTGTTGTATGAACTAATTGATTTAGCTGATAAAAATAATGTGGGGCATGGCAGATGGAAAGCGATCCGTTGCAGCCGAATAAGGAAGCCAAACCTGCTTTTTTCCTTCTCTGTCTCTCTGTCTCTCTGTCTCTCTCTCTTTCACACACGTGCTAGACTGTTAAATACAAACGAGTATGTGTGAAATCCCCGATTATGTGATGATTTTAGATGTTTAATTGACAGTTAATTTCAGAGTTGTTTATTCATCCGTATATAGGTTCCTTTTTGAAATAAATATGTGGCGTCCATAAATAATGGTAGCCCTGGCTTTACCACTTAGTGTTTTTTTTAAAAAGAAAAAAAATACAAAAATAGTGATCATAGTTCCATATTTTAGTAAAAATTTGAGATATGAAAACATATTTGCTTATACACCAATAAAATAGTAGGGATTTAATAATCAGATTTTGTTTATAATTCTGGTAAAAACAAAATAGGGACTAATATTTTACAGATGTAATTGTTTTGGAATTCACCTGTAGTCTACATTGCATCATTCTTACTAAAACAAAGACACAATACATCTGCGTCCATAATCACTGCCTTCTATTTTTTTGGTGGTGTTTGTCATGCATTATCTCAGTTGCCCATCACACAAAAGTTTTAAGAGAATGTATGTTATTATCTACACTATTTTGCAGATGAGGAAATTGAAGTTTGAAAAATTAGAATGTGTGTACCAGGCAAATAACATTTACCCAAATTATCCAGAGTTTATTCCAGGGTGGCTCTCTCTGTACTCCTTAACCATTTACCTACTTCACAATTTTAGGGAGGTCTTGCCCTCCTGGAATTGTAGCAGATTTTCTCTTTCTGTTATCTGCACATTATGCTTCATTTTTATTTACAGATACTTAACCAGGGAGTTGACATGTTCCCATGAAAAGGCAGAATCTTATTGCATGGGATAACCAATAGCTGTAGTTTAGTTTGTTTGTTTTCTTTTGTATTTCCTTTGTATTTCCTTTGTTCCTCTCGTTAAAGCTCTCAACCACAATTTGATTCTGATTTAACCTAGGAAAGCTTTAGTTTTTTCTCATTGTTTTCTCCTGTCAATTCATGGTCTCTTTTGTGTTGGATGTAATAAGATATTTTACAAAGAAGTTACTGTGCATGTGAAGTGCAGCCAGTCAAGTGGGAGAAGTGAGTCATTCATCTTTCCCCTGGCACTAACTTCCCTTCGGGTTCTACAACTGGCACACATCAGGTGGACATCTGATCTTCATTCTCTGTCCTCAAGATTTTATGCTTCTATTCTATTTGAAAACAGACTGAGAGAACTGCCCCTCGATTTCTATGTTTTCAAAAATTTATTCAGGAATAAGATTCTGGTCACATGGCAACATTGTATTTACGTGAGTCTGTTACTTCCTCTGTTAACATCTGCTAGGTAGTGCTGATTTGCAGCATTAAGTGGAAACAGCTCAGGCCTTTTACCAACAGAAATTGCTGAAAGTGTTAAAAATTAGTGAAAAAGAAAAATAGTTAATTTGAATTACACTTCTCATCCTTATCATTTCTTTTTTATTGCTAAAGAAGGTAATTGCTCAGCAAGTAATCAAAGAAATTCTCAGACAGGAGCCAAGGGCAGATATAAATCCCTAATAATGAATAATAAGGTGCAGGCTGTATAAAAATGATACTAGAATAATTTTTATTGCTTTGGATGTTTTTGAAATTCCTTAGGAATAGAAGAGAGACAGGTGATTTCTAAGCCTTGTAAGTATGACATTTTGATAACCAAATCCTGTTTTTAAAATAATTGGGTGTGATATCTTACAAGTTTCACATATATTCTCTGGGTCCATTTCGGAAAAAAAAGCAACCAAACCAAACCAAACAAAGGAAACTTCTGAACTTCTCCCAGTTGAATCATTATCTTCACTAGTCCCATCCTGGAATGCAGATAGGATAGGAGCCTTTCTTTTTCCAGGTATTATTCACATATGTGCTAACGTGGATGAGGCCTTTTGTTTGTTTTCATGCTTGCAGCCATGTTCTGGCTGCTCACAGCTATGCAAAGGGTGAGTATTAGAGGTCTTCAGGAAATTTGCATTAAAATTACTTGCAGACCTCATCCTGCGTTCATCTTTTTCTCCAATCCTGGGCATTCTGAGACACTTTGGGGTTTTTAGGCTCTCTAGATAAGCTTTATATGAAAGAATCAATAATTGTTAATTTTCATGGTACCTAAAGATCACTCATGAATAACAAGAACTATGTGTTTCTACCTACCTAATATTGAAAAACAAAATTAGATTTGGTGTTTCTTTTTTTTTTTTTTTTAAGATTTTATTTATTTATTCGACAGAGATAGAGGCAGCCAGCGAGAGAGGGAACACATGCATGGGGAGTGGGAGAGGAAGAAGCAGGCTCCCAGCGGAGGAGCCTGATGTGGGGCTCGATCCCATAACGCCGGGATCACGCCCTGAGCCAAAGGCAGATGCTCAACCGCTGTGCCACCCAGGCGCCCCTAGGTTTCGTGTTTCTTTCTCCAAACATCTTTGATCATATTATTTATTTCTCATGTGATTTATAAGTTCAAAATGTCACCAACTTTCCTTATTGGCTACTTGGTTTTATCCTGATTATGTATACCAGACCCTAACCTAAAAATTACGTACGTACAAAATACACGACTTACACAAATTAGTATATATAAAGACTTTAGAACCTCCCCTGGCACATAATTAGCACCGTGGTAGTATTTTTTAATGACATTTCACTTAAGTTTTACAATGTGACATTATTGTGCCATTTGTAAGTAAGTAACTGAGGTTCACAGGTTAATTAACTTCCATAAGTTAACATAATTAATGAATTACCTGTTCTGTGCTTTAAATTCCTATATTTGATTACAGAGCAGGTACTAATTTCATTAGATTATTTTACCTCCTATTTAAGAAAATAATAATAATTTCGGCCACAGAACAATTTGGAAATAATTATTCCCATGTAAATCTTTTTTTTTTTTTTCTATAGAGAAACACCACACAGAGACTTGATTTCTGCAAATTCAGTCCCACAGAACATATTACATGATTCTGAAACTATATGAAGAGAAAAAAAAGTTTAGGAACAAAAATCTTTATTTCAAAGCTTCTCAACTAAAGCCGTGAATTCAACTCATATGGCTTCATTTTGAGCTATATTGGTTCTTATATAACTCAAAAGAAGCTTTGATATATATTTTACTAGCCACCAAGAGATTAAAAGCAGCAGAAAAGATATAAAGGCTATTTGAAAAAAGCATCATTACTGTTGAATTTTCAATGATTGACACAAAGAATTTAAGATGAATTTAAGAAATAAAATTTCATAAACATGTGGTACAAATGTGATCTTCAAAATTAGAACTTGAGGCATGAAAACAAAAAATGTGAAAGCAGTGTCCTCTGCTTTTAAATACCATTATATTTAAAATCCATTTGATTAGGATCACTATGAATTCCCATTTCAAAAGTAGTACTGATAGAAATAAGCCTCATCTTACTTGGAAATTTCGTTATGCTCGGTATATTTTTCTCCAGCAATGTTATACCTGCAAATTCACCCATTCTCTCATATAATCCCATAAATGGACAGTCTCTCACCACAACTAGAATGTAGGAAGATAAAATCAGGATTGTGTCTGTAAATGTAGCAAGATTCAATGGCTAGTCAATGTCTAGGAAATACAGCACGTGCTGTGCATTTCCCCTTATGGTGCATTAGCCAGACGATGAGTATTTAAAGAGCCACTTTCAGAGTGAATTAGAATGCCATTTAGCTTTTTACTTGTCATTATTTCTCAATATTATTGATAGCTCAAGTGTAAAATAATGAAGAAAAGAGTAGAGTATTAGTGGACAGTGTTGCAATGGAGTGCAAAAGAATGTTGCAAAATTCTAGTGCCCTGAAATGATGGGCAAATTACACATAAGGGCAGGAAGAATATAAAGCACATTTCTGATATGATGTATATTATTAAAATATGATGCATAAAGCTCAGTGTATTCCTCCAGCTAACATATTATACATATATAGTGTTTCTAGCAAAAGAGAGACAATGTTGGGAATTATAATCACTAAACATACATGCAGTTCACATATATTTATGAATTTATTATGGAAAGTAAGGATTTTTGTAGTTATTTAGTCTTTCATAATTAAAATCATTTATTGTATACCTATTATGTGTCAGGCCCTAGAAGTACTAAGGATAATGGGCTGCTGTGAGACTTTGTTTTTGTTCGCAGACTCATTCACTCATTGTTTTGTTATTTGTTTCACCAAATATTCATCCTATCCCGTCATCTAGGAAGAAAAGTGCTAGGCCTTAATCCTTGCCCTTATGGAGTTTGAACTTTGGATGAATATAAATCATTGTGCTAAGTGCTGTCAAATATGAGAGTCAAATATGGACAGCTCTGAAGGTACTAAGGAAAGCACAGTAAAGAAGAATAAAACTGCCCTTCATGTCTCTTATGGTGTGGGGAGGTGTGAGAGGTAACGCTTCTCAGAAGTGATGTTTGAACCTATTCTTTAAGAAAAAATGGTTGTGAAAATTCAAAGAGAGAGGGATTAGGGAAAGAAGTCCCAAACTAAAGTAACAGTTTAAATAGTTGTATACCACTTTCTGATAGTTTATACCTAAATTCAAAACAGACCTATATATCCAGATGCCAACTGAACATCTTCAGCGCAATGACCAACAGGTAACTTAAAGTAGATCCAATGGATTCATTAACTTCACCTTTTCCCATTTACCCATCCTTCTCTTATATCCCCTCTGTTGGTAATTAGACTCACCCTCCACTTTTTCACCCTTCAGCCTTGATTCTTCAGCCTCCCTTACTTCTGTGTAATCAGCTAGATACTAAGCCTTATGAAAAGTACCTTATAAATTGCAATTAAATCTATCCCTTTCTCTTCATTCCATTACCAATTAATTCAGGTCCGCTCCACTGCTCACCTGGATTATTACAACTAATCTCTGTGCTTGAGGTTCCTTCTTCTTATATGCATTCTTGTCACGGATACCAGCATGCTCTTTCTTAACTAGAGCACATATTAGTTCATGTCCCTTCTGCTTTCAATGCTTCAGTGATTTCCTAGTGCTTTAGAATTAAATCTATATTACCAATGTGGGCTAACAGGTCATTAAGATCTGGTTCCTGTCTACCTCTGCTCTTTTATATCCAGTAATTTTTCTCATTTATATCCTTCTTTCCAATCACAGTGACCCATTTATAATTCGGAATATATGAATTTAGTTTTATGAATCTGTGCCTTTGAACCTGGTACTCCATTGATTTATTCAAATGAATATATATTTTAAAAATGTTGTAGTGATCATTTCTTATTTTTGCCTAGTTTTTAATGTTTAGTCCACTTTTCATGCAGCAGGGACCAGAGTAACTCTCTTACTTTATTAGAGGAGTGTGAACACAACCAAAAGAAGGCCAATCAGATTTTCTCTCAGGGGATTTGAATCTTGAATGAAGAGAAACAGGAGTAAACAGCAATTAGAGAAGAACATATCTAAGATATGGCTCATAGGTTCTTGTGAGAAGATAATACTTATCAGATGTCCTGGTTAAAATAATAGTATCTATCAAGTGTTTTTCTGCATCTATAGAAATGATCATATGGGGTTTTTCTCCTTCATTCTGGTAGTCTGGTGAATGGTAGTAAATTTTAAACCAACCTTGCATTCTTGAAATAAACTCAACTTTGTAATGATAGGTAATCAGGACTTGCATAAAAGATTTTTTTTTTTAATTTGAAGTCCAAGGTACATACAAAAGAGTTTACAGTTTATTAGTGTGTAGCTCAGTGAATATTCAAAAGCCAAACACATTCCTGTAACCAAAACCCAGATCAATAAACAGACTGGTATAAACTTCCCCAGAAGCGTACTCTCTCTCCTTCTAGTCAATACTTCCACCAGTTGGAAACCCTCTCCTGATTTCCATCACCATATCACAGTATATCTTGTTTTTGAACTTTATATAAATTAAGGGGACTCTTTAGAGCCACCTTCAACCAACGATGGGTTGATGCAGGATGTAAAGGTCTGATCTGCCTCCTTGCTCACACTTGGGACAATTCTGAAAGTCCTTAGAGCTTTGGAGCTTTCCATTGGCACCTGTGAGGCCTTGTTATATCTGTGACATTTAAGGTACTTTACCTCTCTGAGCTTCTGTTTGTTTGTTTTTTTTTAATATGATATTTATAGTACATATATACAGAGTTATAAAAATTGTATGAGGTTGTGCATATAAAGGTATTAGTGTAACGCTTAGGATATATGAAGCACTTATTATGTGGTTCCTATTAGACTCTGTATTCAAAGACCATGATGTGAATCCTAAATGCCTATTGAGTTAGTTATTTGTCCAAATTAAAGTATTCTTGTATCTCTCCATTATCCTCTGTGTTACAGTTACTATTGCTGTATAACGAATTGTCTCCAAATGTAATGACTTAAAACAACAGTCATATTATGTTCAAGAATTATAAAGCTCATGAATTTAGGAAGGATATAGTGGGGACAGTTTGACACTGTTACAGATTACGTAGACTCTCAGCTGCAAAGGTTCTAAGGCTGGGGGCTGAAAGCATCTGAGGGTTCATCCATTTACGTGTCTGGTATCTAGGCTTGAAAGCTAAAAACCAAGTATGCTGAGTGACACACCTCCATGTGGCTTTTCCGTGAGGTATGGCCTTAGGGTAGTGAGTACTGTGAGAGCTTGAGTAATCTAACCTGGAAACTGCATCAACTTTCCTAAAGTAGCCTAGAAGTCACACAGCATAATTTCTGCCACTTCTATTGTTTACAAGAGAGTCATAAACCCACTGAAGTCTTACTAAAATAACTAACGTTTTGGTCTCTCCATGATCACTATTTTTCTATTTTTTAAAAGCTGTATATCTAGTCTATGAGAGAATTAAAAACCTAGTCTTGTCACATAATGGCAAACAGTGGTAAGTGGTAGAAAGGGAAAAAATGAAAGGAGCTGTGGAGTTTATAACTCAGGGACTTCATTTAGTTTGGGTATTTATGAGGGCTTGTCTAAGGAAGTGATGTTTCGGCTTAGATACCGGTGATTCCTGAAATTATCTCTATCTCATCTACCTTTATTCCCAAAGAAACCACAGTTATCTGACAACAAATATCTATTATGGAGATGAGCCATGCTTCAGATAATTCCTTTTCAAATGAGACCTGTAATTCACTGGTCATCGTTCATTCGTAAACGATTTAACACACACTGTATTGTAATACAATATAATCAGATGCTCTCTAAAACCTTCAAGAGATCCTCTGTCAACATAACAAACCAAATTAGTTGAAAATTTTTGTGCTTATTTGCTGCATTAACAATTAGTTGTGTGCTAGTTCACCATTCCCAAAGGAAACCAATGAGGATTGGCTCTGTCCTCTAAAGATTACTTCTGGTTCTTGTCGAACCCTTAGTAATAGACTACAGAGCATTACAAGACACACTGAGACACCTAGGATTTCTGTGAGATGAGCTTGATACTATAGAAACACCAAAGAAGCTCTACCATTACCACTACTATTATCATCATCATTGCTAATATTGAGTGATTTCTATGTGTCATGCACCTTCATATTATTTACTTTCTTTTGTTACTAAAAAAAAATTCCACAAAAACAAGAGGATACTTAAATTTTCCAGAGCCGCTCATCTTTGAAGTGGCTTAGTGAATATTCCAACCAGTTTGTGTTTTGTTTGGTTTTGGTGGTTTAGGTTTTGGTTTTTTTGTTTTTTGGTTTTTTTTAAGATTTTACTTATTGGTTTGAAAGAGGGAGCATGAGCAGGGGGAAGGGCAGAGGGAAAGGGAGAGGACAAGCAGACTCCCCTGCTGAGCAGGGAGCCCTAGGCAAGACTTGATCCCAGGACCCTGAAATCATGACCTGAGCTGAAGTCATATGCTTAGCTGACTGAGCCACCCACGCACCCTTTGTTTGGTTTTGTTTTTATATCAAACCCTGTATTTCTTGAAAACATAAGTAACTTTTGAGGCTGGCCAGAATCCAATACTCATAAATACTATTCTCCATGACAATAAATTTAGGTTTAAGCCACAGTACATCATCCCTCATGATTGCATGTCTCCTTGATCTAAAATACCTCCTGTTACTGGACTGAACTGAAGGATTTTCAAATGACAAAATGACAGTTTTGTCAACATGTCATTATAGCCTTCCACTTAGATAATTGTGCAATAAAAGGAAGTATGAGGGGTGTTGGAGCTTCCTATATAATTGATTCCTAAAACATTCAGAAGACTTCCGATTTCAACTCCAACATGTAAACATTGTGAAAGTCATCACTCCCATATTTACCACAAGACAAAGATGAAACTTAATAATATTCCTTGGACCCATCAAATAGTTCAAGTTGACAGGCAAACTACCAGTATAACATGCATAACTGGAATACCAGCAGAAGGAAAGAGAATAGAGAAGAAAAAATATTTTAAAAAGGGATGATTAAGATTTGGGGTAGAAAGACAAATCTTAACAAATTTAAAGGAATAGAAAACATGCAAAGTATGTTCCCAGACAACAATGGAATTGAAGTAGAAATTAATTACATAAAAATAACTTAAAAATCTCCAAACATTTAGAGATTAAGCAATACGATTCTAAAGAACAGAGAGGTCCAGAAGAAGTATTAAGAGAAATTTTTAAATATTTTTAGCTATTTTAAAATGAAAGTGCAGCTTACCAAATTTGTGGTATGTTTGGGGGGAAATTTATAACATTGAATGTATATTTTAGGAAAGAAAGATCTAAAATCAATACTCTAAGCTTCAACCTTAGGAAATTAGAGAAAAGAGCAATTAATGTCTAAAGCGAGTAGAAGAGAAATAATAAAATTAGAGTAGAAAATAATTAATTTGAAAACACGAAAACAATGGAGAAAATCAATAAAATGAAAAACTGGTGGGGCGCCTGGGTGGCTCGTCGGTTCAGCGTCTGCCTTCAGCTCAGGTCATGATCCCAGGGTCCTGGGATCAAGTCCCACTTTGGGCTCTCTGCTCACCCAGGGGCCTGCTTCTCCCTCTCCCCCTGCCTGCTGCTCCCCCTGCTTGTGCTCTCTGTCAAATAAGTAAATAAATAAAATCTTAAAAAAAAAAAAAAAAAAGAAAAAGAAAAACTGATTATTCGTAAAGCTCAGTAAGATTGATAAACCTTTAACCACATTAACCTAGAAAAAAAAGAATCCAAAACTACCAATATCTGTATAAAGTAGGGGCCTTCATTACTAATCCAATAGACATTTATTTAATGGATAATGAAGGAGTACTATAAAACCGTATGCCCCCAATTTTGATATATTAGTTAAAGTGGACCATTTCCTTGAAAGACAAAAATTACTATAACCTACAGAGGAGAAATAGATAACAAAATATATTTATCTGGTAAAGAAATAGAATAAAAATTAATACACCTCAAAAAAAAAAAAGCATCTGTCCCAGTTTATCTACTGGTGAATTTTATATTTAAGGAATGTTGTTTGATGATGAGTTTCAGATACAAACAATACTGATTCTCCATGATCTCTTCTAGAAAGTACAAAAAGAGTATCCAGAAAGACTGACATATGTAAGATAGAAATCCAGTAGTTTTGTCTATTTCTACTAACTTTGCAATAAGACCATTTCAAAATATATTTCCCATCTTGCCAACAATATGAAAAGAAACAAAAAATCCAAAACCAAAAATGGTCAGTCATAGGCAGTACAATCAGAGTTATTTTTAGGTTTATATTTTACTGCTAGAGGCACATACAAAGGCTTAAATCAAATGAAATCTCTTTCTTTTTCATATAAAAGTCAGGATATAGGCAGTTCTAGACTGGTTTTGATGGCTTTCCTCCATGAGGTCCATAGGAATACAGGCTTTTCTCCAATTAGTGCTTCAGCAACCCAATTGGGTTGTATTGTTCTAATGGTCGAATATGGCAATTAGGGTTTGGAACACATTATTCACATTCAGATAGCAGATTAGAAGAAAGGGCCTAGGAAAATGGAACAAAAAATAGAACCCACTGTCTTTAATGGAAAACTCCAGGAATTTGACATATAACACTTCCATTTATAGCTATGTTTGACCTAGCTGTAAATCAGGTTGGAGGACATGGCCTTTATTCTGGACAATTATATGCCCAGCTAAAAAAATGCAGGAAAAGGAAAAATAGACTAGAAACATCTAGCACTTTCTTCTGTACTCCCTACAATCCATAATGTGATAGCTTGGTTTCTCTGCATGCATTTATAAATCACCACTGCTTGCATCCAGTTACACACAGATTATGTCTATAAAACAGTATTGATTAATAAAACATTATGCAATGATGAAAAATTTCTGTATCTGAATCTTCCAATAGAATAGCCAGTAGCCACATGGACTATTATTAAGCACTAGAAATGTGGCTTATGTGATTGAAGAAATGAATTTTTTATTTGATTTGATTAAATTTAGATTTAAATAACTGCACGTGGCCAGTGGTCCCATATTGATAGCAAAGCTATGAAAACTTTAGAATGCTCCCATAGCTATAAGCTTAAACTTGCTTCCCAGATTCTCATGGACCATTTACAGATTTGTTTGTTTAATTAGCTGACAAGAGCAAGCTTTCCAACTTAGAGGAAACTTACGTAATAATATGATAAAGAGGACAAAACCTTAGAAATACAGGTTCTGTTCCTTTTTCCTATTTTTCCTATTACGATTTTAGTCTAGCCTTCCTTTGTAATATCTTGCTGTCTTTTATGTTTTTTAACTTTAAGTAAAAAAATAGAAAAAGTATCTAGTACGACCCTTTCTATTAGTTTGTAAAGCATTGTCTAGGGTCATTTGAGTACTCATTGATCCCAGTAGGTCCTGTCATAGGGGTTTATGGGGCAAGGCTAGAAACAGTCTAAAAATTCTGGGAAGTGCATTGTTATTCTTATTACAGCAATTCTGGAAGGTCTTAGATCTTTGAAGAATTCAAAGATTTTTATCCTCCCTCATGACCATTTAACGCATTCAACAGAAATTACGTTGGTAACACTTTTATTTTAACCTGGGAATATATATGCATGTGTTTTTATGTGTGTACATATGCATGTGTCTGTACGAGAAGAGTGGAATGACCAAAGAAGCATAAAGTTTAACAGGTATAAACAGGAGACATCTGAGGTTTCCTGGCTGATAAATGTATATGAAAGTTGAGGCCATTTCAAAGAGATTGAGAGGCAAAGAAAAGATAAAAAGAAAATCTCATTTCTCAGTAAATAAGGAAATTAAAAAATTTAAAACTATTGCCTTATTTGGCGAGGGAGGGGAGAAGGATAAAAACTCTATAGAGAAAAAGCAGTTCATCAAAACTTAGCCAGTATATATGTATTTTCTGCAGTGCACCTGTGTGATTTTCATTTCTCCTTACTGTACTTTATTCCAAAACAATCTTCCCATTCACTGCAGTTAGAAATTTGAGGTTTGCTCAACTTGTTTTTATAGTTCCAAAATTTAGCTCCTGCTAGGAGTGAATTATGTATCCTACATGTTGAGCTTCAGGCAGAACTCAAGAAAAAGCAATTGCTATTTCAATTTATTAAATATATTGCAAGCAAATTTCTGACTATAGGACATCTCTGTCAAGAAAATTAGAGTTTTAGAAGTGGAAACTTTCCAATTCTCACACATTTACATGTAGCTTATTCTTCATGTGGAAAGAGGAACATGGTGGGGGAGCCAGAATATTGTATTTAGTTTTAGGTGGTAAAAGAAATCAAACAAACAAAAAAAAAAACCTTGTTTTTCTTTTATTTAAGTTTGATTTTCCACAGATTATATTAAGAGAATAATTTTTGTTTTGTGAGAGGAAAATCCTTTTACAGTTTGTGTGAAAATCTGTATTATAAGTCTGATATCGATAGCTAACATATATGTAGAAATACAGTCTATATGACTACTTCTCTATTTGCATGGAAAAAGAGTTTGTGGGGGGTGCCTGGATGGCTCAGTTGGTTGAGCGTCCAACTCTTGGTTTTGGCTTCAGTCTTGATCTCAAGGTCATGAGTTCAAGCCCCACACTGGTCTCTACACTGAGCTGGGAGCCTACTCCAAAAAAAAAAAAAAGGAAAAAGAGTTTGGGGTAGGGTGGAGGAATTATGTACATAAATTATTATACCTTCAAAGGTGTGAACTAATAAAGAGACCAAAGATTTGTAGAAAAATTTATTAAAAATAAAAACAGTCGGCTACCTTCCTCACCAAAGAAATACGTATGCATATATATGTATGCACATGTATATGTGAACATATATAATTACGTATACACACACATATACATACATATGTATACACATGTACATGTATACACACATATAATGCTTTCATGAAGATTAAGAAATTAGAAGTGAGATAGACCCTTTAGCTTCTCAGATGTTGTACTTGCTTTGAGGAGTTGTCATTTGCTCTTAAATGGGGTGAGATAAATTTGGGTTTCAATGCCCTAGAACCAAGTTGGCCCTGGAGAATAATTACCACAGCTAGAAAAGAGCAGTTTGGAGAAGGCAGGATAAGAATTAGAGGTTTTCTCCAAGAAAGGGAAAGCAATTCAGATCTTTTCCTAAGAGCAGAATTTTAGAAGGAGTGAAATCTGGAGTGGGAAGGGAGGGGATGAAGGCACTGGGTAACTGAGGGGGGGGGAACCACATTCAGCTAACAGCACACCTCAGCTGTGGTTCATGAAGTAAGTTTTTCAAGACTGTTTACTTATTTAATGAGAGTTTTTAAATTGTTCAACTTTTCTAAAAATGCATGACCTGAGATCACAATAATGCTTTCATTACGATAACATATTCAGAACCGTAAGTTAGTATTTAATTTTGAGGATTAATTATCTGAAAGTATATCATTAAAGACCATTAACACGTTTACTCAGTGTTAAACATTATTTCAGTAAGGAATAACTTTGTGTTGCTGAGGATTGGTACACAGAACTCTTTTAAAGAGGAGGATGAAATACTGCTGAACCTCTTTGGCATTAAGCCTCCAGCATGGAAGGTGGGAGAACTGTTTTCTATGACAATTATGAGACAATTTAAATTGGCTTCCTTCAAAACATATATGTGATTCTAGAAAATGTCCCTGTTTCCATTTCTGTGTTTTTAAAATAACATTTTCCTAGGGTGAAATATATGTATATAACACTATAATTTCAAGAGGGAAGTGTTTATCAGCTTGGACCACAGAGTGCCTAAACTTCAGAATTTAATACTGTTATCATTATGTAGACGGCATTTCAGAAATATGTTTAAATAGTGAATTTATTTCTTTGATATGTTTATTTCTAAACAATTGCTATTATTACTGGAACTTTTTCCTATGGAAAATGCAACTGAACTTTGATTACTGACTACAAGAATCTAATAACTTTCCTTTCAGATGAAACATGATGCCTGCTGTCAAACATGTATTGTTCACAAAACACTGTCACAAAATTCTTGCTTTTCTTGCCAGTATCTGAGAACAGTGTTAAGCCTAAATCAAACATTCCTGAGAAAGAAAGGCTGATTTAATAAATGCTCAGGTGAAAACAAAAAGTTTTTGGCTTTGAATGTTATACAAGAATTCCCCATAAATAGCGTACAATCATAACAAGTGCAATGGTACATGATAATATCGTGTAAGATTACTAAAGGACAATATGTTTAATATTTTTCAGAAGTCAGTGACATTTAGTAGAAATATTGTCTCATCAATGTATTATTTCCCATTAAATTACTTAGTGATATTCCTCAGTTGTAGGGCTAACAGTTAAAATGTTATTTGGCTTTATTTGTTCTAAATTACACATCATTCGTTGGAGGATATTTGAATCTGAGGTACAGAACAGACACTAGCTATGAAAGGTGAACTAATGGGTTCAAATTTGAGAACACTAGGACACCTTCTTTACTGCTACCTTGTATGTTTATAATAAATCTAAATAGACCAATATTCTTGTACAGTTACCTATTACTGTGTAACGAATTACCACAAACCTAAAGGCTTAAACCAACATACTTTAGTATCTCACAATTACTGTGGGTGAGGAATCACAGCTTAGCTTTGTTCCCTACAAGGCATCAATCAGGGTGTTGGCAAGAACTGACTTCTTATCTAAGGGCTCAGCAGGGGGCAAGGGGGGAGGTGGGATTTGCTTCCAAGTTTACAGGGTTGTTGGCTACATTCACTTCCTTGTGGATTGTTGGACTGAATACTTCAGTTTCTTGTTGGCTGGAAGCTACAGGCTGCCCTCAGTTCTTTGCCAGGTGGTCCTGTTCTTTGGGCAGCTAGCTACCTGGCAGCTTCCTTCTTCAATCCTGTAAGGGAGAGTCTTCTGGTAAGAGAGACACTGTAATCTTACGTAACATCATTAACATCATGTTACCTTCTCCATATTCTGTTTGGAAGCAAGTCATCAGTTCCACCCACACCCTAAGGGAAGGAATCATTCAAAGGTGTGAATATCAGGAGGTGGGGAACCTGGGAGCCACCTTAGAGGGTGCCACTACACCACTTTTTAAAACCGACAGTGATTACTCATTGCCTGCTTGTAAAATTCATTATTCGGTATCAAGCAAGTTTTACAATCCCATCCCCTGCCATTCAGACCTCTTACCTAAATTCCAGACACACAAATATTCCTAATGGTCTTAAAATACCCTTAATCTCATTAAAATACTCACAATGTGTGAACATTTCCTTGTGAATAGTCAGGTATGCATCTGTGTGAACACTTCCCTTCTCCAGGCTTTCAGAAGACTTCCTATACAGAACTATTTTGTTGTTTTAAAGAATTAATTATATATATATTTGTTTATAGTTAATCTCTGCAACTACATTTCTTGCATTTACCCGCCACAAAACAAAGTTTATTGAATGTGAGGATGTGTAAATTAATAGATGGGTAGGTGATTTGACCGGAAAAGGAATCTATAGCTATTCTTTTAGCTTTAACATTCTTTAATATTCTTTGTTCTTTTAAAATGTCTGATTTTTTTAATTGACATATAATTGACATACAATGTTGCATTAGTTTCAGGTGTACAACACAGTGACTCTACAAGTCTATTCATTATGTTATACTCACCCCAAGTGTAGCTACCATTTGTTATCATACAATGTTATCACAATACCATTGAATAGAGTTCCTAGGCTGTATTTTTCATCCCTCATGACTTACTCATTCTATAACTGGAAACCTGTATCTCCCTAGCCCCTTTACCCATTTTCCCTATCCCCCAACTGCCTCCTCTCTGGCACTCATCAGTTTGTTCTCTATATTTATGGGTTTCTTTTCTTTTTCTTTTCTTTCTTTTCCTTTCATTTTCTTTCTTTCTTTCTTTCTTTCTTTCTTTCTTTCTTTCTTTCTTTCTTTCTTTTCTCTTTCTTCCTTCCTTCCTTCCTTCCTTCCTTCCTTCCTTCCTTTCTTTCTATTATTTGAATTTTCTAGGTTTTAAGATTCTTAATGTATAAATGTTAATCATTATTTTATCCATGAATCCCTTTAACAATAGTTATATTATTATTTGCTTATTATCTCTCTTCTGTGTTTTGAAAAACTAAAATCCTCCTTCCCCTACAATGTGTTCTCTCTTTTTGAAAAGTATCTGGAAGTTCTGAATAATTCATTCTTCTCAGTTAATATATTAAAAATCCTTTTATCAAGTCAATATAACCTGGGGCATTTAACACAAGTGTCCATTAGCATCTACATATGACAGCATAAATCAACATGGCATATGAATCCAGCAAACTCACTAAACCCAGAAATTCCAGAGAGTCCCCATGCTTGGATCAGAAAAATGTATATAGGAATATATGAAGCTCAGGATACTCCCTGGAAGAGAAGTTCTAAATATGATAGGATGGATGGCCTGACTTTTATTAATTGACTAGCTATTTAATATACTCACATACTCTATAATAATTTTCTGATGGATGGAAATCCTTAAGGCTGAGCAGTCCCCATAAGGAAGTATCAAGCTTACATGTTTATTTAGCAATCACTTCTAGAAGTATATAGAAATATCTATATACACCAAGCCTGCCCACTGGTGTTAATGAAGCTATGGCCTACAGGAGCTTTTTTTTTTCCTTAAGATTTATTTATTTTAGAGATTGGGGAGAGAAAGAGAGAGAAAGAGAGAGAGAGGAGGAGGAGAGGGAGAGGGACAAGCAGACCCTGCTGAGTGTGGAGCCGGATGCAAGGCTTGATCCCATGACCCCAAGATCATGACCTGAACTGAAATCAAGAGTCAGAAGCTTAACCAGCTGAGCCACCCAGGTGCCCCTAGTAGAGCTTTTTGACAACGACTCCTTGTTGGCTGAAGCCTCTTTTCAATCCAAAAGCTAAGAGTAATCTAGAGCATAGAAGAAGGTAAAATCAAAAGCACTCTATCCCACAGATTACCCTCAAATGTTTAGGGGCCCAGGTATATAACAGTGTGTTATATGTGTTTTAATGTATCTGTTGGAAAACACTCCTTTGCACTTTTCAGCAGAGGTGGCTGATATATGTCATACTTATTTGGTTTTGTGGCTTAAACAAAGGTTTTTGTGTTCAGTATCCAGAGATGCGTGAACTGAAGCAGCAAACTAGGAGCCCTGGGCAAGGTAATTAGTAAGTGAGCTGAGCATGAAAATTAAGGCGGTAGAAGGAGATTATTTACTTACAGGAACAAAGTGAACCTCCTTCCTATTTTGGCCTTAACTCAACCTAAATTTTGCTATGAATTTAGTCAGAAGTACTGACTTTTAATAAGCATGAACAGGTGTTTCTCTTTTTTTCCCTGAGACACTGACTGAAACTAACATTGATGGGCTAAGCTATAGAGATATACATGGAACCAAAAGAAGGGAATAGGAAAAAAGGAATATCCTAAGATAGCAGTAATATTCTTACTTGGATACACCTGATTTAATAATGGTATCATCCTTACTATTTATACATTTTAGATACTGTTTTCTCTCTTTTACAACAGAGGAAACAGCTTCAGAGCTGAGTGGTTTCAGGAGGGTCTCAACTAGGAAATGGCTGATACAGGACTTGGCCCAACATCAGTCTTACTCCAAAGACTAAGCACTTAGACGAATATGTGTTATTCAGAGATAAATTAAGCACACACGCTCTTAAGTGACAGTCTAGTGACTATGAACATAGACTTGTATGACCCTACAAAAAGTCCTGAATAATCCAAAGGAGATCTCTACAACGTCACAGGATTTTGCAGAAATTTCTGTACAGCTAAAGGACATGTATTTGCAAAAGAAATCTCTCTCATTTACACATTCTTATAACTCCTTTAGAAAGACCACAAAATACTCTTGAATTTAAGAAGAAATTTCAAGGATATCATTGGCAGCCTCAGGAGGGTATTGTTTCCTCCCTTGGCAGGGGATTAAAGATGTTGTGATTTAAAAGGCAAGCAGCAATTAAGAAGCACATTATTAGACAACACTGAGATTGATAATAACCTAGTAGGTAATATGGGAGGCTTTCAACTAAAGGAAATTCCATAATATCCTTGGAGAGATTGTAAAAGCTACTCCAGGAATATGATTTTATGTTTTAAAGGTATTTAGAATCTTGACTTAGTGTTCCTGTTTATAACATTACATAGAAAATCAAGTCACACAGTAAATGATAGTGGTTTAACATTTTGGACTTCAGACATTATATAAGGCACATATTAAACAGCAATAAAACACATACCACTTGCCTCCTAGGAACTCACTTCTTCTTCATTCACTCTTACATAAGTGCTGGTAATGCTAATGTTCTCATTTTTGGGGGGTTTGCACCCTGCAAATTATTGAAGATTCTAAAAATCTATTGATATTAAGACATTTAAAATATTTCTTTATTAATTCACTTAAAATTAAAATATAACAATAAATAACAATAGTACACCCAGTACATGTAAATTTTAACAGCATGTTTTAATTTAAAAAGTTGTATTTTCCAAATAAATAATATTAGAAACAGTGGTTCAGTTTTACATTTTTTCAAATTTCTTTAATTTGTGTCTTAACAGAAGACAGTTTCTTTCTCATGTCTGCTTCTGCATTCATTCTGGGAAAATATTTGCAATAGGCTGAATAATGACCATTCAAATTTTCAGGTCCTAATCTTTTAGACATGTAAATGTTTATATATAAGTGGAAAAATATATGGTAAATGTTTTCACATGTATATATGGAAAAAGGGTCTTTGTAAACGGGATTAAGTGTCTTGAGATGGAAAGGTTATCTTGGATTATCTAGGTGGGCCCTAAATGCCATCAAAATTGTCCTTATAAGAAAGGGGCCAGGAGAGATTTGACAGTCTTTGCCAGACCAGTTATATAACATGAAATGGAAAATGATTCTTGCTGATTAGTGAGGCTGATTCCCTGGCCACCCTGAGAATCTGTGAGTTGTTCACTATTATTTTAATAAATGACAGTTTTTATATCTGCCAGGATTGTTTTCTGTTGCTTGCATTTAAGAACTTCAACACACATGAATGTTGAACTTCTTTGTACACAAATAAAACTTTTTATTCCCCACATTGTCTTATAAACTCGATGACTCTTAAAGATAGAACTAATATCCTATTTATGGTCCTGGCTTCTACTTTGACATAATGCATGGCACATCATGGACCCAAATTAAGTTCTTGTTGACCAAGGGTCTATAATTGATGATTTCGCTGCGATGTATAGAAGAAAGAAAATCAATGTTTTCCATTACTTTCACAATAATGTCCCAACACATGGAAAGCCCTTGAAAATCTAGCCTCTGATTATTGTACCAGCCTTATAGCTGATTGCTGTATCCTTAACAACTTAAGCAACAATAAAACTGAATTAGTATCCTTTCTCTTGAAAAAAAAAATGTTATTTCTTGCCTTAAATCATTTAACAAATATTGATTGCATGACTACTGAGACAAGCATTTTACGAGGTGCTGGAGAAACAAAAATGAGTTAAGTCTGAAACTACTACCTATGGTAAAACAGCTTGTATACCCAGTTCTCCTGCTGAGAACACCTAGAAAATGTTAATAAAATATAAAAACAAAACAAGAAAAAGCAATCTCTTTGAAGACACCGGAAAACTACTAAGATGGTCAAGGCTTGTAGGATCAAGATCCTGGCTAGAAGGGAAATTTCAGGTAAGGAACCTGACATTCCGAACCTCTTTTTCCCTCATGGCATTTGTATTTATCAAGCTGTAGCAGAGGCGCTGAAAACCACAGAAGCTGAGTCGAACATTTACATGATAAAGGGAACTGAGAGACAAAAACTAATTGTTGAAGACCTATCAAGGTGGAAGGGAATGAGTAAATACCCCAGGCTTCCAGTTTTGACCCTTAAAAGCTACACTCTAGGAAAGGGGTGGACTATAGAGAGAACAATATTAAAGCTGAGTTTCAAATTAACTAAATCTGAAACGGATTATAGTGATCTTCCTTTACACTAGACACCTATTAAGGCAAAAGTAAATTTTCTATGAAGAAAGAGAATACAAAGTGTTAAATTATCTTAGAGTTTATAATATTTAGCCCTCTGTAAAAAATAATCAGACACACAGAAAGTAAATAAATGAGGCACTTAAATAAGCAGAAAAAAACCACTTAAATAGACTTATAAGAGGTTGAGTCTAAATACTGAAGTTAACAGAATGTAATTTTAATATAAATGCCATTCATTATTTAGAGATTACCATATGGAGGTTTAATAGAGAGGGAAAAAGAAGGATTGAAAGTACAGAAAAGACGGGTAAGGTATGTGTAGGACCTAAAGAATAGGCCAAACAGCATGTGACTGGATTTCCAGGTGGAGAAGTAAAGTACACGGGAAAGAAGCAATAGCTGAAGAGATAATGTGTAAGAATTTTCCAAAACGAATGTAATGCAGATATTTAAGAATGAGTGAAGAACTCTAATTAAGATAAATTTGAAGAAGATTGCCTCAGGAACCTGACAGTAAAATTGCCGAAAATCATAATGAAGAGAAATCTTACATATGCATCCAGAGGGGGAAAGAAGTCTATTTTTAAAGAAACAAAATTTAAATGGTAACTGACTTTTACACAGAAATGAAGGAACCCTAAATGTAACAAAATAGCCTTTTAAAGGACAAAAAGGAAATAACCGCCAGTCTTTAATTCTGTACCCAACAAAAGCTGAAAAAATAGTTTTATAAAAACAAATAAAAGAGAAGATAAATTAAGAGCGAAGACCTAATAAGGAGTTCTTCACGTAGATAAAAATTGATCCCACATGGAAACATGTAAATGCAGGCAGAAATGGAGAACAAAAGGAATCATACAGATGTGGATAAATACACATTCGAAGTTTAAAACTATGTAGAGCTAAAATACGTAAGAATAAGATCACAAAGACAAGAGGGAGAAGACTGGGTTGAAAGTATTTTAAGTGCCTCGCATTGTATAGGATGTGGCAAAAGACTATAATCTTTATTGACTAAAATGAAGAGTTAAAAATGTCAAAATAGGAAAATACTATATAATAAGTTCTTAGAGTGGAAAAATAGATAATGAATACTTAACCCAAAAGAAAAAAAATAACAAACAAAAAGCCCAATAGAACCAAATAAAAACAAATAGTAAAAAGATAATCATGAAACCAAATATATCAATAATTACCTTAGATATAAAAGGACTTATTACATTAGTGGATAAAAACAAAACCTAATTATATGCTGCTTACGAGAGACACTTCTTAAATACAATGATATAGAAAGGTTAAAAGTAAAATGATAGAAAAACATACCATGAAAACTCTAACCAGAAGAAATCTAATATAGAGTATAAAAAGGAGACTGTGCAACAGGTTGCAGGTTTCACATTCTCTAGATAGCAGACTCAGATGGAAATTAGCTTCAAGAGTTTTTTGGGGGGAATACTTAAGGAAACAGGTATGGAAAAGGGGGAAGATGGGTTACCCCACAGTTAGAATGCGGGATCAGGGGGCACCTGGGTGACTCAGTTGTTAAGCGTCTGCCTTTGGCTCAGGTCATGATCCCAGGACCCTGGGATTGAGCCGTGCATCGCGCATCGGCCTCCGTGCTCAGCGGGAAGCCTGCTTCTTCCTCTCCCACTCCCCCTGCTGGTGATCCCCTTCTCGCTGTGTCTCTCTCTCATCCAACAAATAAATAAAATCTTTAAAAAAAAAAAAAAGAATGAGGAATCAGGCCGCTCAATACATGGAATGAAGCTGAGAAAGCCTTTCAGAGTTGCTGTATTTGGAGTGAGGTGGCTAGGTTTTTATGAACTTCTCATCGAGTCACTGAATGTAGGCTGTCATTGGGAGCAGAGCTGGACCTTGGGTAAGGTGGCTTGTTTAAGCTGAAGTCTAAAGTTGAGGATTATCCATCAAGAGCATTTCTGGTAGCTAAGAGAATAAGTCCTTGAGTCCAGAAGGTAAGCTAAGGAACACAACATAGGTTTTGTTTATCTAGGAATAGAGTAATAGAAAATGACACCACTTATATGTGCTTGTTTGTCCCAAACTATGCTAAATAGTTTGTGACACTAATTCTCACAATAATCATATAAGGTGAGTATTCTTATCACATTTCTATAGATGAGAAAATTGAGAATCTGAAAGGTAAACTAGCAAGAAAATATTAAAGCTGGAAATAAAACCTAAATTGACGTGACTCCTAAGCTTTTCATCTTTCCACTATACTATTTCTAGAACTGTAAGGAATTGAACTAACTTTAAGAGAGATTTGATGATGAAAATTATATATTTAAATGTCAGATATAAAGCTTATTTTTTAGTTTATTTCCATCTACTTCATCTTTTTGTAGTGTTCTTTTCTGAACAAATGACACTTTAATTCCATAAATAGATTCATTTTAGTCTGAGGGAAAGTGATTCTATAACTTAAAAGTACTCCAGAAACTAGATTCAAAAACACTTTAGGATTATTTAGTGCAGATAGTCCCAAAGGAAAGCCAATATGAGAAGTACTAATAATACGATTTTCTCTATATAACACAGACTATGAATTTAAATTTTTTATTCTCAAGAGAATTCAAATGTGATCATTTACAATGGCCAGCCATACCATTCCACAGCTACAATCTCAGAATATATGGTGTAGAATTGTCTAATTGTTAAGCTATAAAAAGAAGTCACTGTGTACTTTGGGTTAATTTGGGAAGATTCTACAACAGTCCCATTAATCCTCTAATATTCTATTTCTACTAAGAAGCATAGATTTTTGGGGAGATGACAAAAAAAAATTCACCCAAATCTTTATTAATTAAAATATAAATTAATTTTTTCCTTGATAATTCATAAAGTCAAGGTCAATTATGGCAGTTATTTCTAGTAGAATCTTATATGCTCAGTATTTCCCTTAATCTGTGTGTGTGTGTGTGTGTGTGTGTGTGTGTATGTCAGTCTTCACATGTATGTTAACGTCATAGCAAGGTGATGTCACTCTGCTAAGCATTTATAAACAGGTGGGAGTTTCAATTGGAGAATTGTGTTTTTCTCTGGTCCCTTGATATGCTTTCCCTGTTTTCTGGAAACTGAAGCCCTTTGGCTCTCACTACCTTTTGACCGAGATGCTACCAGGTATCTATACATCTTGAAGGCTAACACAAAATCAATTGGTGCGATTATGCAATTACCTGCATTTGTGGTGCTAATTTATCTACTGGCATCTGTAAATGACTTTATTATAAAAAATTCAAAGGCTCTGCTAAAAGCCAAATTAGGCTTCGTAGCAACACAAAAGCGTTATCAACAAGGGAAATCTCTAAAAGCAGTAGCAACCAAGGAAACGTCAAGTGATGTCTGGAAAGACATAAAATGTGATATCCATTCATTAAGTGCTGACTATTGTGGTTTGAGTTGAGATCTGAGTGAAAGTGTATTGCTGGTGGATTTGCCAGGTTTCTCTACCGGGAGCCAATTTACCTTTTCCCTCTTGGATACGTCACAGGCAAGGTAACTGGGGCCAGCAGTTATTAGCAGGTTATAGGTGCCAAAGTTCAATGAAGGAGAAGGGGAAGTTAAAAGACATTTATATTAACTTTCCAAAAGAAATATTTGTATATGTAAGACACAATTTAAAAGGTTCGGATCCAAAAGCAATGATCTTCAAAATTCCTAAAGAAAGCAGCTCACATATTAAAGATGTTGACATTTGGGCCACTGATAGCAATGATAGAAACAGTCAATGAAGACAAGGATAGAATATCCTTGGCATGAATAAAATTTTCTTTTATTTGAATCTCAGAAATTCTGTCAGATAGAGTCACAGATATAACTTCATCTCATGAAGGTCCTGGCAAAATGTTAAATCTGAGAGGAAATGTAAAGTTTATTTGAGCTGACAGCCTCCTTTTAAACAGAGATCCAAACAGTTTAGTGGTTGCTCCACTTGTGGTTGAGATTAAAATCAATTGATCAATTAATTAACCAATGTCCTTCCCTCAGCTATCTTTCTTACAATCATATTTAGCAATAGAAAAATCTTCCCCCTTGGGGGAATTTTTTAGCTAAAAGAACCAATTCACTAAGCACTCATCTTTATTTAAAGGCCAGCAGCAGATTTAAAGTCTTAGAATTATACCTACCATAAAACTTAAGAAAGTTCACAAATACAAGCCACGAAGCAAATAAAAAGAACAGGTTTATGGGTGGGCTTTCGAAGAGAACATGGTTTATTCTTTAAATAGTTTGGTCAATAAATTGAAGATTTATTAGATCAGAAATGCTGGTCTTTTCTCTTCAGATGAAAACATCACGGTAGCTTGAGTATCAAATCTTAGACCTCGGTGTTCTTAGTGCTGTCAGTGCTCTTGAGGAGAACTATTTCTAAAGGTTTTGAGACAAGTTGACAATATTCTTTATAGATGAAATCTAGTGATTTATGTTGATTTTATTTCCAGATGAATCAACTATCCATTGATGTGTATAGGAAGGAAGATGCTTAAAAGGTAGACACTAATTACCACTTAGCAGTGCTATCCAGATATCCCCATGTCCTTTAAAGAGCAGACTTCATCATCTGTATAAACATATACATGTAAGGATTACCGGGGAAAAGAATCACCTACAATAATATAGTTGAGGTTTTTGTTTGTTCTTTTTGTTTTGTTTTGTTTTCGTGATGGCAAATTGTCAAACTGGCCCTTGGCAGTAATCATGAACATTGCTACAATCTTTGCCCTTCAACGGTTTATACTATGCATTGTATGTAAAAGATATAAAATAATATTGATATAAGGGATTTGGGTGACATCATCAAAATGGAGTTCAGAGTGTCCTCATCCCCTTTCTCCTGACATAATGTGATTAATGATAGGCAGTTGTTACAGGTTGACTCAAAGTAGATCTATTATAACAGAATAAAATTTGTTGGCTCACAAATTGAGAGACAGTCACATATTCACAAATTTGTACAGTAGACGCTATCTCACCAAGTCCATATGATTTGTCTGACAACTTCGTGTATCTAAAGTGAAACTGACTATAGAGACAAGAAAAAAACATTACTTCAGGCTGGTGGAATCAGGGACCACTCTATGGAAGAGATGTACCAGACCAAGAAATTGAAACAGGATTTAAATATTCAGAGAGGAAACAAAGGTACCCTAGACCAGAAATTGTTGGTAGCACAATCACGCAAAGCCAGCTAACAGAAAACAATTACCTGATACCAGTAGACTCAATCATTATTTATCTTGATGATATGTTTGACTAGGCACCTAATGACATTCACCTATATTCAATCACCTTTTTCTGTTTTAATATGTGTTCAGGTTTTCTTTGGGACTTTTGTAAAACCTGTTTGAAGATAATTTTTTTTTTACATTTATCAAAACTTTTACCATCTTAAAACTGAAAAGATTGTTGTGTACGTGGATAAGAGTTACTTTTTTTCTATTTTCATTTGCTTTTAATCACACTAAATATGGAATTTGTATGATATTGTAGTGAAAATTTTACTTAAATTACACTTGCTTTTTAAAAAGATTATCCAGTGAATGATTTTTTTTAAATCCCAAACAATTAAAAGGTAGGTTTTTTTTTTAAAATTAGCCATTTGCCAAATTGATCATTAAATAGAATGATTTAAGTAAAATTAAGTTTAGTTAAATAATCGAAATTTGATTAGCTTTAAATATATTTTCTAGTGCTGCCAAATGTATCTAAAAACATCCAAAGATAGTTGGACGTTGTACTATCTGCTTATTTTTTTCAAGTGTTTGCAGGTGAGTTGATTTTTTTTAAACCAGTAGAATCAACATACGGAAAGGTTTTAACAGAAGAAATCACAGAACACATATCAAAATAGTGAAAACATCAGTTGGGGGAATTACATGGGGTTTCAAGAGATTAGGGGCAATAAAATGGGGCCCTATAATGGATGAATTGGATTTGGGGATTGGAGGAGTTTCACTTTTGCTATGTTGTAGTGAATAATACAAACTTATCTTTATTTTAGGAAGATTTATAAGCAGCATGTAGGCTAGATTAAAATGGGGAGATCTATGAATTAATTCTAATTAATTGTTTAATTAGATCAGGACACTAAAGCAGGGGATTATTTCATTAGTGCAGGTGAGAGGCAATGTGTTTCTGACTCAGACTGGGGTAAGGAGAATAAATGTGTGGCTTCGGAACATCTATGCTGCTGTGAGTGCAGCTAACTGGAAGGATGGCAAAATGTGTAACATTTTTTTCTAACACTATATGTAAACATGGAGAAGAACAATTATGAATTGAGGAGAGGAATGAGGTGAGAAAACGACACATGTCCAATTAAGTAGAAGGGACAATTATAAAAAGGATCAACTAGATTTAAAACATAAAATGTGTGTTATGTTCTTTGAAATTTTAATGTACAGTTTTGATTCTAAATCATCGTTTAAATTCCTCCTGCCTCAATTTAACTTACAAAATAGCATAATAACTACACTGGTGTTATTTCAAGTACCACCCGTTCTGAAGGCCTGCATAATCCTTTGAACATAAGCACTTGATTCCGTGATTCTATTAGTGTTCTACTTTAAAAATGTCTTCTTAGGGGCGCCTTGGTGGCTCAGTCGTTAAGCATCTGCCTTCGGCTCAGGGCGTGATCTCGGCATTCTAGGATCGAGCCCCACATCAGGCTCCTCCACTGGAGGCCTGCTTCTTCCTCTCCCACTCCCCCTGCTTATGTTTGTTCCCTCTCTCACTGGCTGTCTCTCTCTCTCTCTCTCAAAGGAATAAATAAAATCTTAAAAAAAAAAAAAAGTCTTTTTAATGTGCAGCCCCTACCCTCATAGATGATATTTCTAGATACTACTATTCTGCATCTTACATCCAGAATTAGATGAGAATTTGGAAAACAAATTACATTGTTATTTTTTATTAAGTTACTTTAGCATTTCGTTTTATATGAATGTAGGCATCAAACTGTAGTAATAATAGAAATATATATAAACTTGCTAACAAGATAAGAACTAAATGCATTCATATTATGTTACATATCATGTTACAATGTTATATTAACATACCATTGACTCTCATTTCTACTTTGAAATAACAGGATCACTGTCTTCTTGTCTATAGAAGCTCATGTGACATAGGCCAACTATGAGCAACTCTGTGCCTAGTCATTATTCAGCCACAAAACTTCATAGAAAGTCACATTTTCCTATGCTGCTTTCCAGTATTCCCTAAATTCAATTGTCGTTTAATCAATATGTGTAGGGAGGTTAAGTCAAAGACTACAGTATAACATTCTGATTCAATCTAACCAATAGACTTCATATTTTGCCAGTATTTTAAATGTGTTTTCTTGTTAGGTCATATATGTTACCATATCACATTTTTTTTATGTTTTAACAACTGCATTTCAATATAATTGATTTTATTTGCATCCAAATATATTTATTTTATGTATTTAAAATTATTATCTGAGGATAATTTCAAATTCATGCGACTGCAACTGTTACTACATGTGGTTGGAGTAAGCAAAGACTCACAAAGTACGATATGAATGACAATTTTTGCTAAAAATATACTGAACTCCAGAAGACCTGTGTAAGATAAAAATAGCCCAAAAGTCCAGAAGGGAAGCACATTTTGTGGGTCACTATTAGGACTTCAACAAAGTTAATATGCGATTCAATGGAAAGGCCCTAGTCTGTAGTCCTCATTTGGTCTTAACTCTGCGGTCTTGCACAACCCAACCTCTGCAGATTTCTTTTCTACTGCTCAATTTCTGTTTGACAAGCCTATCATTGCTCTAAAATGTGATTATATTATTTCTTTAGTTTAACACTGAGCTAAGAGGAAATGGGAAGTTTAGACAGGGATAGGGAAGAGTACATTCAAATTATAAGAATGAATTTACTGAAGGGCAGGCCCACCACAGAGGGTGACTCAACAGAGATCTGGGTCTCCAGAAAGAAGTTGTAAGAGAAAGGTCAATTTGAAAAAGACTTGGGAGAGAACTGATATATATTTTAGGGGTTCTATTCCCTTCCTTGGTATTACTTTCTGTTATAATAGAGATATTATGTTTCTGTTATAATTCTCTGTATATTGAAGCTCATAGCTTTTTATGCTAAATTTTTTAAGGGAAGAAGCTACTCTCTCTAGATTGCTTAATGTTAGCTAATATATTTGAGAAACAGTTGATTGGCATGTCCCTTCCCAAGTATTGGCTGCATTTCACTGAACTTCCTGAATCACACTTGTGATCGGGCTACAGGATTCGGGCATTAGGTGCACACTTGGGAATACTACTCCTGAGATATTAATAGTGCTTTTATTTGATTCAGAAATAAAGAAAATCTTCTTAAGGCATTCTATAACTGGTATTAATTGTTCTGCCACAAAGAGGTCTTCATAAGTTGTAAAAACGCTGAACAATCATAAATATTTCTATGTCTTGGAATTTTCAGCCATCCTGTGGCTCAATTTTAGGACAGTTCTCCATGTTTTGTCTAACTTTTTTGTGAGGTTTGACTTTCATTTTATCATATATATTTCTTGAAAGTGCTGTCTGGTATAAAATCATGCATGATTGTTCAAATTATATTTGTGCAAATAACAGTATTACATTATGATCCTCTGATAAAACCACAAAATGGGGCAGTTACCTCATCAGATATCTCTTGGAATGGGAATAAATCAAGCTCCCAAGATAGTGTTGGTATTCATGAAGCTTATAAACATCTGACAAAGCTATTGGAATATGAGAGAACAGACATGAGTCACCCCAATCATGAGATTAATCAGGTCACAAATTGTGAAATATTTGAATCAGGCCTTCTAGACCATCCAGCCACAGAGAAGTTAACCCAGACAAGAACCTCCAGTGAACCTTGAAAATTTTAAAATAATAAGTGTTCTCTCCTTCAGAACACTGAGTAGTTTCTGGGTAGTTTATTATGCAACAAAAGCTAAGTGATAGAAGAATAGAGGAATTAAGAAGTAGTTTGGGGTTGTCTATTGATTGTTTTGGTGGTGTTGACATTTTATTTTGCTTAATTTTTGTTCTGCTTAATTTGTAAACAGTCTTTAGTTAAGCTACTGAGTAGAAATCAATCTAAAAGACACATCATTGTTCCAGGAAAGGGAAATGACATTTCTGTCTAACACTAAATAAGCAGTGTTTAAATAAAATTGGATGTGAGAAGATACAGTATAATAGAAGGAAAAGAGGAAAGAATTGTTCTATTAGGATTTGGTGTTCAGAAGCTGAGGTAAAAATTATTTACCTTTTCATTTTGTTGTGAGGTAGGTTAGGACCATCCACTGAGCCTGAGTGAGAAAAAGCTGTTTCAGTGTTTTGAGAATAGTAGGAAAACTATTAAATATTGCTGTGGAGATTAGAAGCAGAGCTGATCAGAGGAATATATAGGAAATGACAATATCCTCTCGAAGTGTGAAACAGCACTATAGCTGAGAGTTTGTTTCAATTTTGTGATTCTTGTTGACAAAAGAAAATGCAATGTATTAATCATGAATAAAATAGGAATACAATGAGCCTTATTCTCTCCATACATAAGACTCAGAAGATGTAATGAATACCTTTGAAGTTTGAGCAAGAGTTGCTCTCACTTTGCCTTGGTTGAAAGGCCTTTCAGTACGCTGTTCTCTTAATGTCTAATCCTAGACTCCAAACCTCAAAGGAAATTATATTTTTCATTTTTACCCATGATCATTAATCTACATATACATAGAGCATTTTTAAAAATAATTATATCAAACTTTTAAATGTTTAGAGAGTTCTACCTGAAGTTTTAATATGGGCACTTTGTGGGGATTAGTGGTGCTCCTGATTGATCTTTGGTTTGCCGTTAATGCAAGAAAAAACAACTATGAATAATGACAATAGAAACTATGGTTTAAGAAGCCAGATATTCTAGATATCGCTTTTTATAAATAAATACACATATATACAGAGATACATATATCACATGCATGCACACATATTCTTTTAATTCTCACAATGAAACAACATATTTTTTTACTCATAAACATGTTGAGGGACAGAGAAGAACATAATATGTCCTAGGTCACATAACTAGTAAGTAGCAGAGCCAGAAGGCAAATCTATGGAGTTTGGTTCTGCAGTCTTCGCTTTTACCTACTAGGCTGTTTGCCCTTGCAAGGTTCTGGATAATTTTCAGCATGTGAGAGTAACATCTTTATAATAGACAGAGGTTGCCAGTGCTATTTGACAAACATATTAGGTTATCAAAATTCAGACCAATGTTATCTTTCTATCAGGCAGAAGCTATTTTGAACCAAACACAGAGTTAAGTGTATGAACACAATTTTTAGTGGTATCAACAGAAAGAAATGTACAGATAGTTTAAAATGAAAGGAATCATTTCAGTATTTGGTTTTTTTTTTTTCAAACTCTAGTTAAACATCATGGGAATGGAGAATTCATTATTCACTGGCACATAATTAGGAAATGATTATATAGATAGATAAATGTGTATAATATAGGAGAAATGCCTGAATAGTTGTGTGTTACATAAGGATGATAAACCTGAAATAAAAGATACTAAATTTTTTGTTCAACAGCCTCTTATGTTTTTTTCAACAAACTTTTATGTTACTAAAATCAGTAATTAGACATTTCCAAATTTTCAATGACAGAAGTTCAAACAAATGTATGTATTTAAGTATGCACATTTCTAATGATGTTGGACGCCTAGAAAAATGTAAACACAAAACTCTGTTGTGGGGAACAGGTTGTAATACTTAGGCAATTGTTCCTAAAAGAGAAAAAAATACTATAATAATAAAATTAGTTTTCTGATGACTTCTAGAATTTCTGATTGTCAATCAGACAAAGGTCATTGATAATCCAATAGTCAAAAAAAGCTTATGGGTCTCAAAAAACTGTCAGCTAGTTAAAGTAAATCTTTTTAAAGTATTGTAATGTTCTTAATATGTACAATGGGATAAAAAGGATCTCTTTAATTTCTTTTCTGTGGGTAAAATTGAAAAAAATAATTGGAAGAAAATGTAAAGAATAAGTTAATGTTTCTGCTTTGGATGGTTGTGTAAGAATAGCCAGGGACTATGTTAAATCTTCCTGTTTATTTAAATGAAGAGCAAAATTTAAGCTCACGTTGTGAATAGTCAGGGCCCCTAAAAATGAAAAAGTAATATATACTTTAAGTACAATACATGAGGTCCTTAGCATGTAACACTTGTGGAAGAGGGTTTGAATCTATCTCATAAAATATAAGTAAGATATAAAACAAATGTATAAACTACCACCTCATTTGAAACTTTGGAATAAAAATATTTATATTTAGATGTTGGCTGAGTTTAATGATACCTCAAGTGGCTAATTTCAATGCTGTCAGTTAAGGCAAGGCTGGAATGAATAGATTACACTAAAATTTCCCGACAACTTTTATTTTTGTTGTTGTTAGCTTTCATGGTAGTTGATGAAAGGGATCAGCTTCAGAAGTCTGATAGGGCAGTAATGAAAAGCAGCCAGTGTCCATAAAAGCATCTTGTTTCTCATGTTTTTGTTTTGGAGAGAGTTCCATGGACATGGACTAATGCTTCTGTCACTTTCCTCTATGCAGTTATCACCTTCGCTGGTGAAAACAGGCTCCACATCATTTAATTGCTCCATCAGCAGAGAAGTTTTTGTCCCTGACATCCCAATACTAATCACTTTGCAGCACTGAGGCAAAGTTGAACAGGAGAAAGTACATGGCATTTTTATAATATTATTACTCACATTTCCTAATAGTGAAAAACTCCATGAAATAAGAGCACTTATATATTCTTATTAATGCCTAACAGTCTTAGCTCTATTTTCATCCGAACATTTTCATCCAAAACTTTGAGAAAAAGGTTAGGCAAGGTTTTATTGTTACTTTGAAATTTGGCACACAACTACTATCCATTTATTATACATGATTCTGCTAATGAGTAGTCTCTCTACTAGCAAATGAGTAATTGCTTCTTCCTTTAACTTTTTTTTTTTTGCTCCACAATTAAATATAAAATACCTGAGGAAGAAACTACACAAGGAATATGAAATGTATCCAAAATAACTCAGCATAAACTAAGCCCCAATTTACCATTCCCAGCAGAGCTCTTCCCATTACCTTCCCAAACCTGCTCAGTTTGGACAATTTGCCATTACCTGAATATGTCTTGCACTTTGTAGTCTCAATTATAGCTACAGTTGTCATTCCATCTGCTATAATATCCATTTGTCAAAAATCTAGCCTTTCTTTAAGGTCAGTAGTAATGATTTCCATGAAATCATCTCCAGTCATCATAATGAAAATATTTCTTCTAACTCTGGTAGCATCATATACATTTGGACCACATTATCATATGATGTATTGAATTAAAATTGATTCTTTACATAGCATATACTCTACTATTTGCTAAGTTCTTTGAAGGTAGATCATTGTACCTTCATACCTAGTCTTAGCCAAGGCCATCTTCCACCAGCTCCTACTCAACTCCCCAGCTTTCTACACATACATGAGTTAGCCCAGTGAAGATCAGCAAAACCCAACAGAGGTTATACAACATTTTGCGATGGCTTGTTTTACAATAATAGTGACTACTGTAGCAGTTGATTCCTTTTATAAGCTCTGTTCATTCTAATGAGTCAAATTGGCTTTATTTCATCTGTCTTGAAAGTTGTCATAGTATATTTTCATCACTGTTTCTCTTGACTTTCTGTTTTGATGTCCACGTTAGTTCTATTAGAAACAAAGATTACTTAGAGATGATCCTTAGGTCTCTCTGATAATCTTGTATTTCACTGTGGTCTTCTCATCAATTTCTTCCAAGGATGCTAAAGAGCCTTTGTTTACTAAACCTTTTATTGGTGGTTTTCAGGTATTTCAGCTCCTCTGAGGACAAGTTAATCAAGTGATTCACATATCTACCACATATTTGAGTGCTTATGCTCGTCAGAAGCTCATCTAGATGCTGAGGTTTAAAGATGATGAATGATCTCTGTTCTAGGGGTTTGAGGATGAATGTGGTACTTACTACTTATATATTATGGAAAGTAAGAGATGTGCTCTGATGTCATATTGTCATATTGTTAATCCCAGGTCGGTCACTTATAAAGAGTATGTACTTGAGCTATTTACTTCTTTCAGACAATTGCGATGAAATTTAATTGAATTAAATCTATGAATTTGAGAAATAAGGATAACAATAGATACCATTGAAGATTACTTTGAAACTTAAATTGAAATAATGAATGCAAGGTACTTAGCATAATATTTGGCACACGGTATTCAACAAATATTAGCTATTATTATAAATAATTAATTGTATTTCATTGTGATAAATGGCATAGTAGAAGTGTGCAAAAGTATTATGAGAATAAAGGATAAACTATTCTCCCTAGAAGGCTCAGGTAAAGCTACAGAGAAGAGATGCTGTTTGATCTGCAATTTAGAGAATGAAGAGAAATCTGGGCACAAAAAGCAGGAAAGGCAATTTCAGATGAAGATATAAGAATGAACATAAACAGAACAATATCCTTGTGTGTGATGAACAGTATTCTGTTTCTAGAATGTAAGATGTTCATATTGATCAAGGGATAGAGATCAGTCTTACTACTTTCAAATTGGGAGAGTATAAACATAAACAACTTAGTGACTGTCTGATGAGCACATATTATGGACCAAGGATTGTGATGAGCTCTTTGGCTGCAAAATCTCAAAGATATTGTGACATTGTAGTAAGTAACATTATTCCATTTGTTTGATGAGGGATTGAAAAACAGAAAGATTCAGTTAGTTGCTCAGGGTCACTGTTTTGCCACAGCAAAATTATTATAGACACATGGTAAATTCATCTTCCCTGATTTGAACCAAGGATTTGAACCTAGGTAGTATGACTTCAGAGACCATACCACCTCCTGGACCATAAATGCTTAGCTAATTTCATCTAATTAATTAAAAAATCAGAAAATCTTCTGCCTACAAGAGTCCAGCAACTAACAGACATGTAAGGTTCTAAATAAAAACAACAACAAAATTGGAAAATGTGAAGAGCTCTGGAACTGGAGAATGTATGCCCAGACACAAGACATTCAACTTCAAATTCAAATATTTTCTTAGGTAAATAAAACAGTCCAAGGGTCATACTTGCCTAGAGGGTCAGTTTTCAACTATGTTAAGCAGTGAAGTATCATGTAAAAATTTTAAGTCACAGAGTGATATGATGGGTTTTACAATTTAGGAAGTACAAATAAGGTGGAATTGGATTGGAATGGGAAGAGATTGGAGAGAGATATGTAAAGGAAAATTCAAACAAGGAATTAAGTTCTGCATGAGCAGTGGGAAGGATTAAAGGTGACAACTCGGAGAACTTTGCTATCACCTAATGAAACCAGCCTGTTATTTTGTTGAAAAATAATACTGGGGAATGAAGGCATTCCAAGACAGCCTTTATTCTGTGTATTAACAGTACAATCTTTCTGGGAAGTACCTTTTTAGGTGGGTATTAGGAAGACCTCGATACTTACTGACTTCCTCTAGAATGCCTTGCAAAAAGTGTCGCCTTATTCTTACAAGTCCCTGGGAAACTATAGAGGCAGAGCTATAATTCAAGCGTGTAACCAAAACACAATTCAAACATGAATCTGTGCCAAAAATAAGCCCCAGAACTACCTGGATTCAAATTCGAGCTCTTCTACATGCTTAATTTGTTCTTACTTCTGTTTCTATATATGATAAGTAGAGATCATACCTTCCTCAAAAGGCAGCATAAAATGATAGCAATGGACAGCACCCAGCACACAGCATGGCAAGTGGTAAATAATAAATATGTAAACCATTTTTGCCATTATTTCTATTATTTCTAAAACCAGTTCCTATAGACAGAAATGATACAAATGAATGGCATTTCTAGAGTATAAAATAATTTAACATGAAGACATATAAAACCAAGAAAAGTTCCCATCTGATAGAAATATAGAAATAAAATTTCTCTGTAACTGTTGTTTAATAGATGTTAAGATGGGGATGCCTGGATAGCTCAGTCTGTTAAGCGTCTGCCTTTGACTCAGGTCATGATCCCAGGGTTCTGGGATCGAGTCTTGCGTCGAGCTCCTTGCTCAGCGGGAGCCTGCTTCTCCCTCTGTTTGCTGCTCCCCCTACTTGTGGGCTCTCTCTCTCTCTGACAAATAAATAAATAATATTTTTTAAAAAATAGATGTTAAGTTGGATAAGAAAATTAATTTTAAAAAATCTCTCTAGTCCTTTCTTCACCTTTTTACGTTTTTCCTTCTGTAAATCAGAAACACGATCTTTTAATCTTAACTTGGCAACATTGTTGGATAATCAATAGGTAATATGATTTATTAAGGCACATTATGGTTTTCATTTTTTGGATGACATGCACGTTATCTTTTTTTAGGATGTTTACAAGATTATGTTCCATTTTTTTATACTCACTTTGAATAGTTCTTTGGATTTCAGAAAAAGGGAATTGAATTGTTCTGCCAAAAAAAAATAACTTACCCTTTCTCTGGTAAGATAGAATTGGCATCATGGTCCTGGACTCTGTCAGTATGCCTTAACAAAACGAACATGAAACTATAAACTAGAAAAGCTCTTATCTGACACTTTCTTAATAGGGATTTATGTTAATTTGAGGAAATTCCATTGATCTTCTTTTGACTTCTCGTCCATAGTAAATCTGATAGCTAAGTTTATTTGCTGAAATTCTATAAAATTTTTTAACTTAATATAATGCTTATTATTATTAATGTATGCTTTCGATTCTGTATGTGATTTGTGAACAAAAATTGTATGTGAACAATATGGTAGTGTCATTCTTAGGACTTACTATATCAAAAACACTCTTTAATGGAATCAGCTTCTCAGTGTTGGAGAAGCATATTTAAATCCATTTCTCTGCCTCTATAGGTAGAATAGTCAAATAATTCCATAAAAAATACATAATCTTATTTTAATCTATCAAAAATATTTCTAACTTTATTTTTGTTTCAAATGACATGGAAGCTGATTCGAAACAAAAAATGATAATAAGGCATTAACGTGGTATATATGCTTTAAAGAAAAGGTCACTGCCCAAAGCCCAGTCATCTTGAATTTCATCAAATATTGGAAAAAGTGAATATCTAAGTTCTGGTCCATTATGTCCACTGGGGAACCTACATTTGGACTAGGGCAGATGTTTGTTGATTTACAATGAATAATGCATGGAAGAAGCAAGGTGCTTGAATTTTCTCACTGGAACTTACTTCGAGTTGAATAGTATATAAGCAAACATAGAGTTGCTGCCTATTGAGATTTTTCTGTTTGTAGACTACCTTCAAATAGATTTTTGACATCAAGAGCAAGGAATATTTTGGTCCTGGTATTTCAGTGTGCTCTTTTTTCTTTCCCTTTTTATAGGAATAACAAATTATCATTAGCATTGCTGGTCAGTGGATAATAGACCAAATGCAGTGAGAGAAAACTTTTCCAAGGTTTATCTGCCCTATCATCTCTAGTATACAATCTCAAACTATGAGTCAGAGGAACATGAGGCAAATTTCCATGAAGCATTAAAGTCCAAGTCACACAATGTGATGCTGTACTATAATGAAAAAAAAAAAAAAACAATTGCTGAGTTTATTTAATGAAACCAGGAAACTCATGGTTTGAAGAATTTTTCAGCAGTATGTGCATATAGGAATGCATATATTAATATTATATACTTACATTAAACTCATACTTTAATTAAATATTATTTATGTGACGTGCTGGTTTTCTTTAATGTTAGTTGGTTGGTTGAGAGAAAAACACCAGAATTAGACACTTATGTTTTGTTCAGTTATTCCTGATTAAGAACAATACACATTAGGTGATAATTTGGATACTATATACATTAAAAAAGGTTTCTGTTGAAATATATTTTTAAAAAGGGCAATCTTCCCTTTCAATTTCACTGTATTTTGTTATTTTATGGTTAATTTTATTCTGCATATGAAGACTCAACCAGGGTTAAAATGAAAAACAACAAGGGATAGTATGTGGGAATCATCCATGTGACAGCTACCAATTTAACTCTTTCAGAGCCCCCTGAAGTAAGTACTATTATATTCATATTTTACAGATCAGGAAAATGAGGTACAATGGAGATTTAGAAAAGTGTCAAAGTTGCTCAGTGAGAATTCAAGCTCAAGTGGTCTGGCTTCAAAGTTCGTGTTCTTAACTATTATACTTTACTACCGTAATATTGCAGCTTGAATTGCACCACTGTTCTCACATGTAGCTTTCAAGGATGATGGAATACATAGAGAAGAAAACAGAAGAGGAAAGCTTTTATAAAGACAAGTTTCAAAGCAACACGGGAGAGGAAATTACGTCCATGCAATCAACAATTACAATTTTCCAGTATTTTTACAATATCCAGAACATAATTTTCTGAACATCAGTAGTAACCATTAATCCAAATGTTTGCATATTTTGTTACCTTCTATATTCTTTGCACATGGGGTGGGTATTTTTTTCTGATATCTTGAAGAGTCTACAGATGTCTGGTCCACTGTGTGAAGAGAAAAATCTAGTAAATCTGTTGGAATTAATATTCTAGATAATTTTTAAAATTCAATGAGTTTTCAAACTAGTGGAAGAAATGTAATTTATTATAAGAAAAATGGTGATGGGATACATATTTTTTTTTTTTAGCAGAAAAGTGCTGCCATGTAAGCAGTTGGTTAGTCTGATTATTTATTGGGCATTTATTGGAGTGAAGAATGAATTAGAAAATTAATCTTCATTATTCATTCATTCATCAGTCTGTGATATATTTTAAAAGCCTCCTTACTATGTGCAGCCATTGTGCTCAGCATTTAGGATATAAAAGAGAACAGAGAGATACAGTCCCCATTTTTATAGTACTAATAATCTATCTCAAAGAAATCATTAGAATGTACAGTCAAGAGATGATAGAGTCCCAATCTAGGACGAGAGATTAAAAGGAAGTTCAGATTTGAAAAAGGTTAAGGGAGAAATGCCAGGCCTTGGGAATTGAGTGTGAAAAAGGAGAGGAATAAAATCGACCAAAAGGGAACTTGAAAGAAAATATCCTAAAACGTTCTTATTTAAATATTTCATGACAAATTAGATCTAAATGGATATATCACCAACATAAAGGACTTCTAAAAGTAACAATTGGCATTATACTTACCAGATTCTAGAATCACTCCATTTAAATCAAGTCAAAACAGTTACTCTTATAATCAGTCTTCTATTATATATACATTTTTTTCTTGACTAAATTAAAATAGTCTTACCCTGCACACACCACTTGGATCTGGAAGTCCTTAAGAGAAATAGCACAATTTCTCACAAAGGGAAAAGAAAAGGGGAAAAATCAAAGGAAAAGGGCAAGAAATCTGTTAGAGGAATAAAATTTGTGCAGGGAAGTATCACATACTCTGCCAGTCTGTAAACGTAAAATCTAGACAATTTTGCACACTAGAATTTTAGTAAGTAGAAGAGATAAAATGGAAGGAATGTGAAAACACTGGAAAATTTCACAGAAGAATGAAGACTAGGAACTTCATCCTAAACTTCCTAAAGCATATTAGCATCTGAAAATAATCTATTACAAAAACCAGAAAAAGGACTGAAAGCTAGTAGGACTGGGAAACAGTAATGCCTCGAGAACAACAACATGGGCTCTGAAACTAGACCACCTGGTCTGGAACCTGGCAATACTACTTACTAGCTGTGACCTTGGGTAGATTAAGGGTAATTAAGAAACCCAATTTACCATGAAGTAATTGGTATAAGGTTTATATAAATGAAAACTATAGTCTACCTTTATTTTCTTTATTGCTATAGCCTGTGAATATTTAATACAATTTAACTATTTTTGTCTTCTGCTGAAATATTCATTGATCTTGTTGTTTAAGGTCTACTATGATGCTTCATTTTATGATATAAAGAATACTAAGTTGAGAGCATGTCAAAATTATGAGCAGTAGGTTGTAATACATTGTGGATGGGTGAATGTGTTTTGGACAGAATGCAGAATGTTGCATTAAATTAGGCAGAAACAGTTTTAATTATGCAAAGAATCATGTACATGCATATTAGGCAGCCAAAGTGGTTAACTGCATTGGGAAATTTTGCTAGTGATGTTGGCCAGTAACTGGACACTGTGCTCTGCTTCCTTCAGACCTTGGCATCCAGCTCACCAGTATGTGACTAAAGCTAAGCCAGTCACGTGGTATCACTTGGAAGAGTGATCCTGGAGTGAATACCCAGCTCTGACTCTGATGTTAGTAACCCAAAAAAGCAGTGACAGTTTAGGATTCATTCCACCAGTCATGGCTTTGACTGCCAGAATCCTGAATACACTGAAGGTGGTAACGCTAGAATCAAAACCCCATTGGTGCTTATATTAAGTATCTCATGAGGGTGGTTATCCAGCGGTGGCAGTCTTCTGTGCCCCATCACCAACAGTGATATTCTGGAGGTCTTTGGAAGATTTCACTATGTCCTCAGCTTTTCTCTCTCCCCTTCCACTTTCTGTGCTTGTTTTAATAGGCCTTCCATAGATTCTGTGAGCTCCATGTTATACTTCCAATAATCCACCTTTTAACTACATTAATTTGAATTCATTTCTGTAATTTGCAACTAAGAACCATGATGACACACACATTGAGTAAGAATAATATAAGTGGGTTGGTTACAAGTTGACAAAAAATCTGAAAGTTGTAAAATAACAAAATTGACTATGCAGGAATAAAAGCGACCAGCCTGAGATTTCCTAACAAACAAGATAACAATGTATAAGTAAACTCAAACACACATTTATGTAAATATTTTAAGGTCATTTTTTAAATTAAGACTTTTAGGCATACAGAGTACAACAATTTGCATAGAAATGCTGTAATTCATAAAATAGCACAACTGTAAAATTTAGACATTATTATAAAGATGAGGAAATGTATTTTCTAAAAGTAATTTGTCTAAAAGTAACATATTTACTTTCTTCAAAACTATAATTTGGAAACTTGTAAATGACTTACTTCTTTCTTTGCACTCTTTTTTACCTCTGATATCTGCTATGTGTCCACAGACTTTATGACCCATCTTTTCATCCTGGTACATTTAAAGGTTTTATTTTTCCAATGATGGTCCAAAATTACATATATACTTTGGGACTTAACAGTTTGGTAATAGCCTACAGTGTAAACCAGTAAAATAAGAATGGACTTGATCCACATTAACTCTTCTGAGAGTGCCCTGGGTCTTTACCCTCAGCCCAAGATCTGGTTGTCACTACTCGTGCTATCCCAAATTTCATGAGTCTGTTGCTTTTTTTAGTTTTAAGATATATTTTTATTTTCTTGTAGTATAATTAACATACAATTGTATTAGTTTCAGGTGTACAACATATTGATTCAATTCTATACATCACTCAGTGCTCACCATGATGGGAATAGTCACCATCTATCACCATACAACATTATTATTATAATATTATGGACTATATTCCCTATGCTAACTTTTTGTCCCAATGACTTATTTATTTTATAACTGTAAGCTTGTGCCATTTAATCCATTTTATCTATTTTACCCATTCCATACCACCTCTGCTCTGGTAACCATCAATTTATTCTATATTTATGAGTTTGTTTTTTGGTTTGTTGTTTTTTAGATTCCATATGTAAATGAAATCCTATGGTGTTTGTTTTTCTCTGACTTATTTTACTTAGCATAATACCCTCTAGTTCCATCTGTGCTGTCACGAATGACAAGATTCATTCTTTTTTATGGCTGACTAGTATTCCATTATATATAGTTTCTATCTGTTCATGGACACTTGGGCTGCTTATGTATCTCAGCTATTATAAAGAATGCTGCAATAAACATGGGGGTGCATATATTTTTTGAATTTTTTTTTCTTTTGGTAAATGCCCAGCAGTGGGACTACTGGATCATATGGTATTTCTGTTTTTAATTTTGAGGGGGGAAACTCCATACTGTTTCGACAGTCATTGCACTAACTTACATTTTCACCAACAGTGTAGGCAGGTTCTATTTTCTCCACATCCTCACCAGTACTTGTTATTTCTTGCTTTTATGATTCTAGTCTTTGCAACAGTATAAAGTGATATCTCATTGTGGTTTTGATTTGCATTTCCCTGATGATTAGTGATGATGAGCACCTATTCTTGGGTCTGTTGGCCATCTGTATGTCTTTTTTGGAAAAGTGTTTATTCAGGTTCTCTGCCCATTTCTAAATAGATTATTTGGCTTTTGGTGTTGAGTTGTATAAATTCTCTGTATAATTTAGATATTAACCTCTCATTGGATATGTCATTTTCAAATATCTTCTTTCATTCAGTAGGATGACTTTTGCGTTTGTTGATAGGTTCCTTAGCTGTGCAAAAGCTTTATAATTTGGTATAGTACCAATAGTTTATTTTTGCTTTTGTTTCCCTCAGCTGAGGGAATTTATCTACAAAAATGTTGCTAAGGTCAATGTCAAAGAGATTACTGCCTGAAATGATCTTTGAAAGAGTGGTTTTTATAGCAATTTAAGGGTCACAGGAAAATTAAGGGGAAGGTACAGAGATTTCCTATACAGACCACCTACATACATGAATAACCTTCTCCATTATCAGCAACCCCACTAGAGTAGTACTTTTCTTACAATTGATGAACCTACATTGATACATCATGATCACCGAGAATCCATAATTATATTATGATTCAGTTTTGTTGTTCTACATTCCATGGTTTTGGACAAATATATAATGACTGTATCTATGCATATAGTATCATACAGAGTCATTTCATTGCCCTAAAAATCCCCTGTGTCCTGCCTATTCATCAATCTCTACCGTCAAATCCTTAGCAACTACTCTCTTTTTACTGCCTCCATAGTTTTGCCCTTTCCAAAATACCATATAGTTGGAATCATACAATATATAGCATTTACAGACTAGCTTCTTCCATGTAGTAATATGTATTTAAGATTCCTTTCTGTATTTTCATGGCTTGATAACTCTTTTCTTTTTAACACTAAATAATATTCTATTGTCTGGATGTACCACAGCTTATTTATCCCTTCATCTACTGAAGGACATCTTGGTTGCTATTAAGTTTTGGCAAATAAAAATAAAGCTGCTATAAACCCCTATATGGACATAAGTGTTCGACATCTTTGGGTAAATACCAAGGACCACAACTGCTGAATCTCATGGTAGGAGTGTGTTCAGGTTTGTGAGAAATTTTAAATTGTCTTCCAAAGTGGCTGTACCATTTTGTATTTTTACCAGCAATGAATTCTGGTAGAGTTTTGTTACTCCATGTCTTCACCATCATTTAGTGTTGTCGGTGTTCCAGATTTTGGCCTTTCTAATAGGCATATAGTGGTACCTCATTGTGGTTTTAATTTGCATTTCCCTGATGACATATGATGGAGAGCATCTTTTCATAAGTTTATTTACCATTGTATATCTCCTTTGAAGAAGTGTTTATTAAGGTCTTTGGCCATTTTTAATCAGATTCGTTGTTTTCTTCTTATTGATTTTAAGAGTTCTTTGCCTATTTTGGATAACAGTCTTTTATCAGGTGTATCCTTTGCAAATATTTTCTCCAAGTCCATGGGTGTTTTTTCTCATTCTCTTGCTATTGTCTTTCACAGGGCAGTTTCTAGTTGTAATGAAGCCCAGCTCATCAACTATTTCTTTCATGGATTGTACCTTTATTGTTCTACCTAAAAAGGAATTGTCACAACCAAGGTCATCTAAGTTTTCTCCCATGTTAACTAATTTTAACTAATGTAATTATCTTTGATCCATTTTATTGCCCTAGCTCCTTTGTCAAAGATGAGTTGACTATATTTATATTGGTTTACTTAGTGGACCTCTATTTTTTTCCATTGATCTATTTTTCTACACTTTTGCCGTTACCATACTATATTGATTACTACAGCCTTATAGTAAGACTTGAAGTTAGATAGTGCTTGCCTTCAACTTCATTCTTCTCCTTTAACATTGTGTTGTTTTTTCTGGATCTTTTTCTCTCCATATAAACTCTAAAATTAGTTTGTTTATATCCATAAAACAATTTGCTATAATTGTGATTGGGAATGCATTGAATCTATACATCAAGTTGGAAAGAACTGACATCTTGACAATATTGAGTTTTCCTATCCATGAACATGGACTATCTCTGCATTTATTTAGTTTTTCTTTGGTTTCATTCATGTGAGTTTTGTAGTTTTTGCCATATAGGTCTTGTACATATTTTGTTAGATTTATGTATAAGTATTTCATTTTGAGGGGTGCTAATGTAAATGGCATTGTATTTTTAATTTTCTCTCTATTCACATTTTGAGTTTTTATCATAAATGGGTGTTGGATTTTGTCAAAGGGTTTTCTACATCAATTGATTTTTTTTAGATTGTTAATGTAATGGATTACATTAATTGATTTCCGATTGTTGAAACAGGCTTACAACCTGGGATGAATCCCATTTGGTTATGGTGTATAATTCTTCTTCTACATTGTTGAATTCAATTTGCTAAATATTTTGTTGAGAATTTTTGTGTCAATGTTCATGAGTAATATTGGACTGTAGTTTTCTTTTTTTAAAAAAGATTTTATTTTTTTATTTGAGAAAGAGAGAGAGCATGATTGGGAGGCGGGGGGCAGAGGGAGAGGGAGAAGCAGACTTCATGCTGAGCAGGGAGCCTGACGTGGGGTGTCATCCCAGGACCCTGGGATCATGACCTGAACCAAAGACAGACGTTTAACCAACTGAGCCACACAGGCACCCCTGGTCTGTAATTTTCTTTTATTGCAAAGCCTGCCTGGCCTCATAGAATAAGCTAGGAAGTATATCCTTTGTATTCTCTGAAAGAGGTTGTAGAGAAATGGTACAATTTCTTCATTAAATGTTTGGTAGTATTTTCCAGCAAACCTATCTGGGGTTTTGGAAGGCTAATAATTATTTTCTGTTTTCTACTTTGGAAGGTTAGTAATTATTTGTTCAATTTTTTTCCATAGATAGCTATTCAAATTGTCTGTTTATTCTTGTATGAGTTTTACAGAATTTATTTTTCAAGTAAATGATCTACTTCATCTAGGTCTTTAAATTTGTGGGCATAAAGTTGTTCATTGTATTTTTTCTATTATCCTTTAATATCCGTATGATCTGAAGGGATATTCCTTCTTTCATTTCTAATATTAGTAGTTTGTTTATGCCGTCTCTCTTTTTTTCCTTATATAATCTGGCTAGAGGTTTATCAATTTTGTTGATATTTTAAAAACCATTCTCTTTTGGTTTTGTTGATATTCTTTATTGATTTCTACTCTAATCTTTTTTAATCTTCTGCTTACTTTGGATTCAGTTTGCTCTTTTTCCAGTTTCCTATGGTAGAAATATAGGTTATTGATTTTATATCTTTTTTCTAATATATGCATTCAACACTATAAATTTCCTTCTAAGCAGTGCTTTTGTTGCATTCCACAAATTTTTATAAGTTGTGCTTTAATTTTCATTTAGTTCAAAATATTCTTTGTAATTTCCCTTGAATTTTCTTGTTTGATCCATGTGTTATTTAGAAGTATCTTGTTTAATTTCTAAGTATTTGGGATTCTCCTGTTATATTTCTGTTATTGATTTTTAGTTTCATTCCAGAGTGGTCTGAGATTTTTGTTCTTGTTGTTTGTTTTTATTTTTGTTTGTTTGTTTGTTGTGGTTTGAGGGGGCATTTATGTTGCCTGGTGTTTTCTGAGCTTCCTGGAACATGTTTCAGTGTCAGACATTAATTTGGGGGAAACTCTCAGTTATTACTGTTTCAAATATCTTTTTGTTCTTCTCTTTCTTCTCTTTCTGGGATTCCCATTACTTGTATGTTACACTTTTTGTAGTTTTCCCACAGTCATTGGATATTCTAGTCTTGTTGTTTGTTTCTTTAGTCCTTGTCTCTCTGCTCTTTGGTTTTAGAAGATTCTATTGATATATCCTCTATCTCAGATTCTTTCCTTATAGTCTTTTTCCCACCAAAGAAAATTTCTGTAACATGTTTTTTAATCTGTCACATTTCTTTTTGGTTCTTAGAATTTCCATCTGTTGCTTATATTGCCTATTTGTTCTTGCATACTGTGTACTTTTTTCCAGTAGAGCCCTCAGCATATTAATCATAGTTTAAAATTTCCAGTCTGATAATTCTAACTTCCCTGACATGTCTGGTTCTGATGTTAGCTCTGTCTCTTCAGATTGTGTCTTTTGCCTTTTGGTATGCCTTGTCATTTTTCTTCATAGCCAGACATGATGGACTGCTGTCAATAGGGCTTAATAATGTGGTGGGGAGATGTGGGAGAGGAAAGCATTTTACAGTCCCCCAGTTAGGTGTCCAGTGAACCTATGCCCCAGGACTGTGAATTTCCCAGGACTTCCTCAGTTTTTTTTCTCCCCCTTAGGTGGCCAGAGTAGGCTGGAGTTGGGTGTTTCCTTTCCCTCAGCTCAGTTAGGATCCGATCATACTCAAGTAAGTTAGACTGTGGTTAACTAGTTTCCCCTAAGGTCAGGCCTTCTTAAGAACAGTGTGCTCTGGTGTATTTCAAAATAGTTTCTTTGCCCCTTCTGCTGGAAGCACAGGGTCCCCCCCCCCCAATATTTACTGTGGGAACCTAGTTGAACTCTTGGGGGCAAATCTCATAATTTTTGGAGATCCTTCTGTGACTTGTACCCCCCTGTACCCTTTAATTCTCAGAGTTGTCCACACTGAGCCTGCAGCGATTTTTCCTACCCCAGCACTGGTTCCTGTGATGTTTTCTGCTTGTGTCTGCTCCCGTAAGTTGTGACTTCCTCTATTTGCCTGTCTGTCTTTTTAATCTTGGGGATGGTGGTTTGTCCTATGTTTTCCCTTCTTTTAGGGATCCAAGAAGAGCTATTGATTTTTCAGGCTGTTCAGTGTTTTACTTGTTTTTAGGATAAAGTAGGGACTTCCAAAGTTTTTATATGTGAAAAAAGAAAGTTATATAAATTTTTAATAATTCACATAGCTTCAACTTATTAGACAATTGTCAGTCCCTAATTTACCTCATGTCAGGATGACCTCTGGAAATCTAGATAAAGCAATTGTTATCAGGCCAGTGAAAAATGATCTGTCTTGTTGCCTATAGGTTTATTATCTTGATATTGTCTTTTTAATTTTTTCCTCATTATTATTATCTATAAAGCAATAAAACTTTAAAAGAATACAGCAGTTGGTTAGAAAGAAAGTAAAGTCAAGACTAGAAATTAGATTTCCTATGAGACGAAGTTTTGGGGTAATTTTCTTTATCTTTGATTGACATATAGACTGAGGGGGAGAAGCTTTTGATACTTAGCAATGGGAAAGATAAAGGAATCATACACTTATTTTTGTGATTTCATTTATTGTTCAGCAGTAACTATATCAGTTAGTAAAAATTATCATACATTGGTAAGAGGTAAGATGAATGTATTATATTCTGTAATAGATATTGACTAAAATATTTTATAATAAATTTAAATGCTCATTAAGTGATTATTAAAATGCATGTTAGGATTTCCCAAGAGCAGATTTTAGAAAAGTATGTTTACTGCCATTGCTATTATACGCTTTTTAAATAAGCTCTTTATTAAATAATAAGGGAGAATTGTCCAATATATTCAATATGCTATAATCCAGTTCTTATTGAAAATACTTAATTTACAGAATCACCAAAATATGCTTGCTTTAAAAATCCGTTGTCATATGCTAGTCTATTTTCAGAAGAATCCTGGGACACACTTAATGGTAACTCAGATCTTTTATTATAAGAATAATAATCATCAGACATTATGTACCATCTTCCCCAATTATATACACTCTTCCATCTACACAGTTTATCTATTTCCCTTATAACCAGATTTGTATTACAAGATAAATACATGATGTCTATAAAAACAATTTTCTGTTACTATATACATTGAAGGACAAAAAGTTAATTCACCAGAAGTTTTAAAGTACAGTTATGTTTCATTTCTTTTAAACAAATAATCACTTTTGATATATTTCAGTGTTTAATTTTGTTGTCCTTTTTCTATTTTCAGTAGGATTCTAATCATGTTCACATTTGCATATTTGTAGCGGTATGCACTATTAACATCTATAATTATTATACAGTATAAGCATGATCTGTTTTACTCTTTTAAAAAAGATTTTACTTATTTATTTGAGAAAGAGAGGGAGAGCGAGAGCATGAGCAAGGGAGAGGGGCAGAGGGAGAGAAAGAAGACTCCCCACTGAGCAGAGAGCCCCATGCAGGGCTCAATCCCAGGACCCGAAGATCATGACCTGAGCCACCCAGATGCCCCAAGCATGATCTATTTTAATCTATTCTCCATGGATATTATATATCATTAATACTCTGTGAAAAGTTCTCAACTAATTTTATGAGAAAAAATGCTCAACTATAAGGAGGCATTTTTCCCAAAGAATTATTTCTCAGAAATGAAGAGGTTACCATATTTTTGAAAATTTACCTGGACTCTCATACTCTATGGGGCATTCTCTCAATTGTAGATTTTAAACCTTATAATATTGGGAAATATCGGATGCTATCTCAATTAATTCTAGTGTTAAATTCTTTAGGTTACTAATCTGAATTAATTATAAAGGAACAAAAGTAACTAATACCAATCTAATAAGTATTACTGAGATTCTTTTTAACATATATAAGTAAAATCTTGAAAACATCTTAGAATATTAGCCATTTCTTCCAAGGTGAGACGTTGGTGTGAAGAGAATTGACTGTAGTTATGAATATGAAAACAGTGAGTGGTGTTAAGGATGTTCATTACTATGGATAAAGCAGAATTACTGAAAGGAGAGGCACAGTTTAATGATGCTATTTTAAAAAGAAAAGGCAGGAGAAAGAGAGTTAATTAGTTAGTTTACATCCTTTTTCAAATTTTCAGAGGTCCCACATGAGCCTCCTACCAGAAAATCTAACGGTAAAAGAGTATGAATATAGCCCGCCATCATAGAATACAATGCAGGAATCTAGGGGGTGAATATAGAGCTGAAAAGCAAACAGTAAATACCCCATTATAGCATGTAGCAACTTTATGGTCAATTGTATCTCATGGTACATGAAATGACAGAATACAAAAGAAAGTACTCAAGACCTAAATGAGCCATACACAAACTTTGATTCACATTGTTCTGGGAGTCACCATTCAACTGTCTGATAAACCTTGTTAAGTCATAATTATAACTTGGCAGTAAAATTGCCATGCCACTGTTTATGCAAATACTAAGATAATGGAAATGATTTCCTAGAAGATAGACATAACAATGCCTTGCAATTATTTCTCTATATACATAAAGCGTTGATGTAAATGTTTTTATAATTTTATAAGAAAACAATTGAGATTTTAAAAATTGGTATTTGTTTAGCAACTTCCACGCAATTTTAGGATAGTGGAATTGTCCTAAGGTAGGTAGGAAGATGTCCCCCCAGCCTTTTTTATAGAAATACCCTTGTAACAATTTACTAGACAAATATGGACAATTATATACCAAGCTATTGGTTACATTTTTATAGGACAGAATCATTCATTCAACTCTGATTTTTCCAGCATTACTAACAGAATGACTTATATAAGTGCCCAATAATATCAGTAAGTCAACAAATGCATGGATAAATAAACTGTCCAACTTTTCTAGAAACTGTAAGTTTCTATTTCTATTCATATTTGAAAGTTTCTGAAGAAAAAAAATATTTCTATGCAACTAGGTGGGAGAGATTAACTATAATAAGTAGTATGTGATAAAAGTAGAATCATATTTCATTTATCCTATGCTGCTCTTTCCCAGAACCAGGTTTATCCTGCGGTTTTATTAGATAACTCATCATACTAATTTTTATATGGAGAGACGGAGTTTGCTCTAAGCATATATACTGACTCCTAATGCAGCTGGAATGTTGATCATGTCACCTATTTGTATGTTAATTCATTTGTTAGTTCTATATATCTTATCTTCTAAGAACTTATTATATTTCTCACATATCTGCTCTTAAAGATGGCATATTTTTATAGCAACGTAATATTTTTCATGTACCTACTTGTTGAATCTGTTTCAATCTATATTCATAAGTGCATTAGGCATTTATTGCTATGTAACAAGTTCTTACTCTAAATTTTAATGGCCCTAGAAAGAACACATATTTTGATTAATATCAGGGAAGACGGTGGAGCGGAAAGGACCAGGAATTCACCTCTCCACCTGCACAATTATACTAGCAGAAACAGTCTGAAGTGATTACTTCCAACCCTGGAGTTCATGTGAACATTTCAGCTTCCAGGGGAGAGCTTGGATAGTTAATCTCTGTCAATTTTATCAATCAGTGTGATGTCATCTACCTATGACACACTTCCCAGCTTTATATCAGGGGATGTTAACCATAGATTCTGGTGCAGTGTGTTGGAGCCAAGGTACACAATAAGGAACTTCTCCAAATCTTGTGATTCTGTGTTCTCATTGTTCATTACTGCTTCTGAACGGAGAGGCATACACACACAGAGGTGGGTGGTCATTATCACAGTCCTACCATCTGAAACAGTTTCCAGGAAATTTAAGTTGCTGCACTTATTTTTTGTATATTCCGGCACAATCTCATATATGGGAAAATTTAGAAAGACCACAGACGCTTATGAAAAGATGCAAGAGCTCAGAAAAGACCTGAAAAGATGTTAAGCTTTTACCTCAGGCTGATGCTCAGCACAGAGATACCCTATAACAGTGAAATAAATAAGTAATAGCAAACCATGGGGGAAGAGGGGTGTCTAAGTTCCAGATTTACCATATTATAAGATTTACATATCTGGTTTTCAATGAAAAATAACAAGGCATACAAAGAAAGAGGGAAGAAGAACCTATGCAAAGGAACACAAACAAATCAGCAGAGAATGTTACTAGGGAAGCCCAGAATTCGGACAGACAGACTTTAAAACAACTATCTTAAATATGCTCAATGAGATAAAGACCTGGAGACATGGACTGGAGGCTACACTTGACAGCCTTGCATCTGTCAGTCATTGCACGTAGATGTTCCCTGGGAGTGGTATATGGCTTTCGGCAAAACAGCTCACTTTACCCAATGACAACTACCAGATAGGGGTGAAAATTGAGGGCTGTTAGAATATAGCATTTCTAGCATTTAGAAAAATAAGTACTTCAATCTTAAAAGTGGGATTAGACTGTGTATCAGGTAGACACAAAACTATCTCTACTCACAGATTACATGACTGTATATGTAGAACATCCAAAAAATTCATAAGAGAGCTAATAGAGCCAATAAATAAATTCAGCAAAGTTACAGTGTAAAATTCAGCAAAGTTACAGTGTAAAAGTTACACACAAAAGTAATTTGTTTCTATACACCAACAACAAATAATCCAAAATGGAAATTAAGAAAGAAATTCTATTTACATTAGCACCTAAAAGACTTAAATAATTATAAATAAAACCATGGAAGTGAAAGAATTATATGTTGAAAACTACAAAATATTACTGAAAGAAATTAAAGAAGACTTAATAAATGGAGGATATCTATGTTTATGTGTTGGAAGAGTTAATATTATTAAAATCTTAATACTACGCAAAGTGATCTACAGATTTAATAGCTTCTATCAAAATTCTCACATCCTTTTTTTTAAGAAAAAAATAAGAAAAGAAAAGAAAAGCCAGTGCTCAAATACATATGGAATTGCAAGTGGCCCTCATTGCTGGGAATGGCTGTAATCCCTGCACCTTTGAATGGAAGATTACTCCAAACTCTGCTGTGAAAAAGATGAGAAGGCAAGGGGGTCAAGCTCAGAGATGAGGACCCTTTGTTCTTCTTTGCTTCCACTTTTATTGGTCCTTCAGCATAATCACAAATCCTTATCACTGTTTCTCATGCACCTGATGTGTGACAAGGGGTCTTACTGGAACTAGGAGGATCTGTATACGGGAAAGATAGGATATGCTAGTCTGTGTGGTCTACGTGTGGCTGGCTGCTAAACATAGCCTAAGGGACAATGCATGCATCTCTTAGATCACAGCGCGGCTGTCTGGGCTGAGAAAGCTTGGGCGTTGGGGGAAGCAACTCCCTGGGGCCTTCCAACTGCAGAGTGGTCCCACAGACCTTGGCATTCCAAAGGCCTGTGCCCTTCTCCAAAACCTTTCATTGCCCCCACTGGCCTCCATGTCACATTTTAGCAAGCCAGGTATTATGGCTGATTTCATGCTCTACCGTAACCCCAACACCTCACTAGCTAAAACAGTCTTGAAAAAGAAGAATGACATTGAAGGACTCACACGGCACAGTTTCAAAAATTATGACATAGCTGTGATAATTTTAAAGTATGGCACTGGAAAAAAAGATAGACATGTAAACCAGTGGAGTAGACTAGAGAGCCCAGAAGTAAACCCACACTTAATGGTCAATTTTTTTTTTTTTTTTTTAATAAGAAGACCATTCATTGGGGAAGAACAGTTGTTTCACAAATGGTGCTGGGAAAACTAGATATCTGTGTGCAAAAGAGTAAAGTTTAACCTCACCTATAATAATTACAAAAATTAACTTAATACTTAGATGTAAGTGGTAAAACAATAAAACCCCTAGAAGGAAACACTGGAGAATATCTTCATGATATTTAATTTGGCAGTGTTTTCATGAAGATGAAGCATAGTCAACAAAAGAAAAAAAAATTGATAAACTGAACTTTGTCAAAATTAAGAACATTTATGCATCAAAGATTACTATCAAGAAAACAAAAGGACAACCTAATGAATGAGAGAAAATATTTTCAGATTAAATATAGGATTAATATCCAGAATATATAAAGAACCCCTAAAACTCAATGACAAAAGACAAACAACCAAAAAAGAAATGGACAAAAGACTTAGGAGACATTTCTTCAAAGATTTGTAAATAGTCAATATGTACATGAAAAGAAACATCATAGTTATAGGAGTCATACAAATCAAAGCCACAGTGGGATACCACTTCACACCTACTATAACAATAAGTAGATAAATCAGAAATGCCAGAAAATAACAAGTGTTGGGAAGGATATGGAGAAATTAGAACTCTCATGTATTGCTGTTGAGAATGAGAAAGTGTGCAGCCATGTGGAAAATGATTTGGCAGTTTCACATAAGATTAAACATAGGTCAAGGTACCATATGACCTAGCACTTCCACTCATAGATATAGATATAGATATAGATAGATGATAGATAGATAGATGATAGATAGATATAGATATATATCATATATCCAGAATAATTGAAAGTAGGAACTGGAACGGGTATTTGTCACCAATATAATAGCAGCATTATTCTCAATAGCCAAAAGATGGAAACAATCCAAGCGTCCATCAAGATGTGGTACATACTTCATTGGAATATTATTCAGCCATAAAAAGGAATAAAATTTTGATATATCCTGTAACATGGACCTTGCAATCATTGTACTTAGTGATATAAGTCATATACGCAAGGACAAATATCATATGCTTTTACTTACACAAGGTACCTAGCACAGCATATTCATAGAAACAAAAAGTAGAATCATAATTACTAGGGATCCAGGGGAAAGGGGTATTCGTGTTTAATTAGTACAAACTCTTTTGAAGGACAATGAAAGGTTTGGGGTATAAATAATGGTGATGGTCGCACAACATTATGGATGTATATAATGCTACTCAATTGTACACTTGTGAATGGTTAAAACGATAAACATTACCTATATTTTATCACAGTAAAACAAGAAAAACGACACCTATTTATTTTCTCCCAGTCTGTGGGTCAGCATATAGGCCCAGCTGAACTAGGCCTTCTACTTCAGAGTCTTTCACAAGACTACAGTCATCTGAAGGTTCTGGGGAATAGTCTGCTTTCATATTCACACATGTGGCTGTTGGTGAGTTCACTTACTCAAGGGTGGTTGGATTGAGAGGCTTAGCTCTTCACTGGCCAGTGGCTCATGAACAGTTCCTTGCCACATGGGTTTCTTCCACATAGCCAATTGCTTCATCAAAGCCAGAGAGAAAGGGAGAGTATGCTAGAAAAACAGAAGTCACAGTCTTTCGTAACCTAATCACAGAAGTGATATCTCATCATCTTTGTCATGTTATATTGGTTAAAATGAAATGACTAAGTGCAGCCCACAGTCAGAGGGAAAGAATTACACATACACATCCCAGGAGGCAGGAGGCACTGGGGGCCATCTTAGAAGTCAGCTTGCTCCAATAAGATTGTAGCAAATGATATGACAACGACTGGATGAAAATTATTAATATCACACTCTTGTATCACCACAAAGAATTAAATCCGATGTTTCTGAATATTTATTAACAAGTAACCAAAGATTCGGATGATAGACTGGAATATTCACCTTTATTCTGTATTTTTCTTGCTCCATAAAACACAGCCACAAAAATAAATATACTTACTTTGATAGTTCCACCATTTCTGTTTGAAATATGAGAGCATTTTGCATGTCAGCTTAGATAAATGACATTTTTTGAAAGATGTTTAAACTATCTGGCCTTCTGAGAATCAGATTGCTTTATTATTGAACATCAATACCTTTCTTCCAACAATTTGACATGCCATTAATTGTGACTGTAAATCCGTGCTAGAGCCTCATAGAATCGTAATTGATGCCCATGGAATCTAGCTAGTACCTTAAATTGTTTATCAATAAAGTTAATTATGTCTTTGAATAATATATAAATATATATGAATGTGTATATACATATGCATATACAATTTGTGCATATTGACTCAAAATAGATTTAGAACTAGACAATATTTCTGAAAAACAAAAAGGCAGTAAACCCTAACCTCTGCTTTAGTTCTTAATAAAATAAAATTTCTCATCATACCTGGCCCCTAAGCTCTGATTAAATTTACTAATATACTTATTTTCACAGAAGAATGAAAACAGTCTTAACTGTCTACCAAGTGTCCACACAGGCTCTGGAGTTAATTCATTAAGTGTAAAACATTGTTTCATTTTCTTTACTAACTGTGAACTTCGGGGCATTTATTTTACTTTGTAGCTCTTAGCCTCAGTTTTCTTAGCTGAAATTTGATTGATAATATTTCCTGCTAGATAGGGATATCATGAGGATTAAATCAGCTAATACTTCCAGAAGTCCTTAGAACAGTGCCTGTTCTATCTCTATATAAATACATCTACGGACAGAGATAAAGATACAGAGATATAGATATGGAAGTGTAGAGGAATTACTGCTTAAAGCAAAGATAAAATATTGCAATAAATATATTTGTATTTTCTCTACTGTGGCTTCTCATGCTGGAAGCTCCAGGTTTGAGCTTGTTGTGGGTAGAGGGTGGGGATTAAGAAAGACACAGCAAGGTAGTGAAACACTTGAACTTTCCAAATAAATAGAATAGTAGCTTCTGGTTTAAAACAAACAACAACATTTTTTTTTCAGGTTAAAACAGTACCTTTTGGATGACTGCTCAGTCAATCCAACACTTAAACTTTCTTTCAGGGTTATTTCTCTCCTCCTAATCACTCCTCAAGTTTTTTCTTCCCAATATAGTTTCTTTAAAATCTCTGAGGATAGCACTAATCGCTGCAGTTCGTTCAGGGACAAAGCGATAATTTTCTTTTTTACTGCTCTTCTGGTAACGTAGAGAACTTGCAGGAGCTTGACATAATCTCTCTTATTGTCCTCACGCGATGGTTCAGGGGTCTAAAATGGGAATTCTGCCATGACTGACTTCGCCTATTCCAAGTATGCGTTCAGAAATAAAATGCTAATTAGTACACAATGTTAATAGTATTTGATTACTTGGTCAATTCGAAGCCTGTGTTTAATAATTTTGAGAAGTTTGGAACTTCCCTTTTCTCCATTGCAGAGTCATTCTGGCAATGGTCTTATGTTTCATGACAGGAAGGTTAGGAGAAAGATGTACAGTATATGACCAGAAGAATCTCAGTGTCCTGCATGAGGTGACCTAGTCTCATTTTCCTTCAAGGAATCCCAAGTCTATGAAGTGGCTCAGTGTCATTAGAGTGTAGTTCTTAGGGGCACAAACCCTGGGACTAGATTGCCTTGGTTAGTGCGGGCTCTGTACCTCACAGTTCGGGTAAATTCAGGCAATTAACATTCCAGTGAAACAGTTTGTCCTCAGTTAAAGGAGGCACTGATGAAAGCTGACCTCACGGGCTTGTTGTGAACATTAAACAAAGGTAGGAAACTATGTATCTTAAAGCAGGGATATTAAAGCAAGCCAGTTCCTGAAAGGCACAGGACTCCTCTGAGTGCGGACTTTGATTATAGAATCGCCAGTGACTTTGTCAAACATTATACTCATCTGTGGTCTAACCTTGTTTACCTGTATATCCTTCCTTTTTTTTTTTTTAAAGACTTTTTATTTATTTATGTGACAGAGATAGAGACAGCCAGCGAGAGAGGGGACACAAGCAGGGGGAGTGAGAGAGGAAGAAGCAGGCTCATAGCGGAGAAGCCTGATGTGGGGCTCGATCCCATAACGCCAGGATCACGCCCTGAGCCGAAGGCAGACGCTTAACCGCTGTGCCACCCAGGCGCCCCTGTATATCCTTCCTTTTTCCTTCACTTGAAGTCTGACTTCTTTTGAAGTCTGATGACTATCCAAGCTTCTTCGGGGTCTCTCTCCATTTGTTCTCACAAGCACCTAATAAAATTCTTGCGTATTTATTTGTCTTTATATTTGCTTCTCAGAGGATGTGCAGCAAATGCTATCATTTGAGTTAACCAGTGAGCCAACTCTGAGTTGAAGATTAGCATATGGAAATAAATTTATAAGGGATTATTCTTAAAATCTGTATCTGGGAGAAAAATAAAGGGAGCATAACTGGAAAGAGGAAAAATTTGCATTGCATAGCAATATCAGCAGAATGCATGAGGAGCTCCAGATCTCAGATGGCTCTTTTAAGATGTCCCAATTTGGGACTGTGTGGCTAGATGTACCATCTTAGCATTTGTCAGTCATCGAATATAGACAATCCCTGGGAGTTGGGTGTGACTTTAGGCAAAACAGCTCTCTTACCCAAGGACAATTCCTAGATAGGGCTGATTTCTGAGGGCTGTTAGAATATAGCATTTCTAGCATTTGGAAAAATAACTCCCTTGATCTTAAAAGTGGAATAAAGCTGCATATCAAAATAGTTTCAAAGTGAACTTTTCCTGAACTCTGGAAATTCACAAAGAGCTTGCAACAATATGAAGAGCATTGATTCAAGAAAACTGGTGAATCTTGGTAAAAACAATGAACTTTGTGACATTTTAAATGGTCTCACTTCTATCACCCTTTCTCCAGCTCCACAGTAGCCTTTAAACCAACAGCCTCACAATCAGAATAGCAGTGAAAGCCAGCATCCTCTTAGCCCCAGGAGAGCCAAAACATATTTGGAGCTGCTTCCCAAAAGCCCCATCTCCTAATATTTGTCACTGTTTTATCTTTTAGTTGACTGGAAATCTTCACACACACATAGGATTTACCATTTTATTTGACCTGACTTAGGGCTTGCTCACTTCAAATAGCCTTTCCACGGGGTGTTGGCACAAAACAATCAACAGCACTTTTTTTTTTTAATTACATTTGCAAGAGACGATGATAACAGTTGGACAAATGACCTAAAAGGAAAAGCTGGGGAAAGAGACATTCATAGGGGAATTTTAAAACCTGGAATGTATTCCTGGAAATTTAGAAGGCAACATGCCTGTGCAGGGCCAGTGTGCTTGTCCAGGAAAGACCTGAGATGGCCTACTTCTCTCTCCTCTGGCTGGCATCAAGGCTCTGTGAAAACAGGAGTAAGACTAAGGTAAAGTTATAAATGCCTATAAGAGCCTTGAAAACACAGAGTCCCTTAGCAAAAGCTAGGGTTCAAGGCACTTAAGAAGATGTTTGTCTACTTATCAACTGACTACTATACTAACTAAGCTGAAACTTCAGTAGCCACATGTGACAAAGAAAACAGACTTTACAAAATTAGTTCACAAAAGTCACAAAACAAATAAGCAGTAGCAACAACAATAAAAATAAATAAACGTCAACAACAGTAAACCCTGGGAGGGGGTGTGAATCTAATTTCTAGAGTTGACTTGTGTTATATTGTTTAGAATGAAAAGTTTTCAACAACAACAAAATATCAGACATCCAATAAAACAGGAAAATATGGCCTACACGTGGGGAAAAAAGAGCAGTCAATAGACACTATATCTCAGGAATCCCAGACATTGAAATTTTAAACAAAAACTTTAAATCACCAATTCAAATATTTTCAGTAGGACTGTACATGGGATCCTGCACAAAAAAATGTCATCAGAGAAAACCAATAAAATATCCATAAAATTTAGAATTTAGTTACTATTAATTTATCAATATTCATTCATTATTTGTGAAAAATACACTGTGGTATCATAGGATGTTAACAATAAGGCAAACTGGGTTTAGGATATATTGGAATTGTATTTCATCCTCAGAAAATTACTATGAATCTAAAACACTTCTGAAATTTAAAAGGGTATTTAAATATATACATATTTAATATCTATTATTACCAGAAGAAACATCAATAAAATGATTAATGCTTAACATCATTAATATTAAGTATTAAATAAATAATTTATTCTTTTTCTGTTGTTTCTGTTGTCAGTAATAGTTCTCATTGTTTGCTGATCTGAAAATCTCTTGATCTCTACCTGTACATCTAATTTAAATCATAGTTTGGATAGGTATAAGGGTCAGCAATTACTTATTTTTTTATAAGTTCACTCTTTGTCCAATTATTGTTGCATTAAACATAATCTATATGGATAGCCACTTCATACATTATTTGTTGAACACTGCCTCTGCCATTGTTACTTTTATTAAAAAAAATCAAGTGATAATATGTGATTCTATTTCTGGAAAATTTATTATGCTCTGTGCATGGGTTTTTTATGAACATATATTCACTTTCTTAAAATATTTTTCTGCGTTAAAAAGAAAATATTTTTTTGTGTTGAGATAGTTATATTTTTCTTTATTCTGTTAATATTGCTAATGACATTATTGATTTTCAAATGTTCAATCAGACGTTTCACAAATTATGCTTTTTAAAGTCACTGGTTTGTCATTAATTTGTTAAGTTTTTTTTTTTTTTTTTTAAATCTACAATCTTGACTAATAGTTCCCTGAAGTTCTTCTTTTATTTTATTATTATTGTCTCGTTTTGGAAAATGACAATATTGTTCTCAAAATTATCTGCTTAGAGACATTTCTTCTTTCTCTGTTTTCTGAAATGTTGTATAGAATTGGTGTTATTTCTCCCTTATATGTGTCATAGAATTTAGCTGTGACATGATCTCTGGGCTTGGGGCATTTGCTGTTGTTTGGCTGGTTGATTTTTGTTGTTGTTGTTAGGGGGAGTTTTTATTGAAATATAATTCATTTTATAGATATAGGGTAATTTGAATTTTCTATCTCTTCTTGTGTTAGTTTCCTCTGTAAGTGATTTGTGAAGAAATTTGTCAAATTCATTGAAATTGTTGAAAATTTAGGCATAAAGTTGTTCATATACTATTCTTCATACAGTGCCCCTCTCATTTTTGATATAAGTAATATCTATTTCATCTTTTTATATTGATTATTCTAGCTACAGGATTACCAATTTTATTGTTTTTTTAATAAAATAGTTTTGGTGTTATTTATTTTCTCGATTGCCCATTTGTTATTTTTTATTATATGATATCATTGTTATTTTTTCTTTACACACTTTAGTTTCAACTTGTGTTTCTTTTTATAATATTTAGATAGAAGCTTGGATTTTTAGCTTTATATCTTTCTCTCTATTATAATATTAATATATTTAAAGCTAAAATATTCCCCCTAGGCAATGCTTTAACTTTATCTCACAGATTTTCATCTGTTATGTTTTAATTTCAATTTAATCATTTAGTTCAGAATATCTTTAATATAATTTTTTATTTTTTATTTGACCCATGATTTATTTATAAGTATATGATTTAATTTTGAAGTGTTTGGAAATTGTCTATATAGAGTTCAATTATTGCTTATCTATTTAATTCTGTTGGAGTCAATGAAGAAATTATAATTACAGTTCTTTTCAATTTAGAGAGACTTGTTTTATGGTCCAGCATATTATGAATCTTCCTGAATGTTTCATTTTCATTTGAAAAGATTTGAAATTCTGATGTCCTTGGGTTTGGTGTTCTAAAAATATAAATTAGGTTAATACGTTTGATATTTTGTCATGTCTTCTCTATAATTAGTGATTTCTTTTTTACCTGTTTATCAGTTACTGAAAGAGGAGATTTTAAATCCTAAATATAATTGTTAATATGTATATATATGAAGTTGTTGCTTCATGCATTTTGGAGACCTATTATTTTAAGGATGCACATTTCCAGTTATACTCAGAATGCACATTTAGACAATTATGCTTCCCCCCAGCTGACTTCATTTGTTATTGTAAAATCTTCTTTACACTTGGTAATATATTCTCATTCTGATGTCTACTCTGTTTTATATTGTGCCACTCCAGCTTTCATGTGATTAGTGTTTGAATATTGCATCTTTTTTCTTGGAATATTGCATCTTTTTAACTTTTTACCTATTTTGTCTTTATATTTAAAGTAGGTGTCTTACAGGTGGCATACAGTTGGCTCTTGTATTTTTATCTAGTGTTTAGAACAATAATATTTAGCATAATTATAAATATGGTTTGATTTATATCAACTACCTTACTTTTTAAAATCCATCTTATCTATTCTTTGTCACATTTTTCCTACTTAGCTGCTTTCTTCTGGATTAAATGAGCAGTCTTTAGAATCCCATATTATACCTACTATTCCAAATAAATTTAAAAATAAAATTTGCTTTAAAAAGAGTAGTCTGGGGGTGCCTGGGTAGCTCAGTCATTAAGCGTCTGCCTTCAGCTCAGGTCATGATCCCAGCGTTCTGGGATCGAGCCCCTCATCGGGCTCCCTGCTCAGCGGGAAGGCTGCTTCTCCCTCTCCCTCTCCCACTCCCCCTGCTGTGTTCCCTCTCTCGCTCCATCTCACTGTGTCAAATAAATTAATAAAATCTTAAAAAATAAAAATAAAAATAAATAAAAAGAGTAGTCTGGTTTCCATTACATAAAAAGAAATTAAGAGTAGCAAAACTAACAAGATTTTGTTTAGTTCAATGTCTCACCTAAAATTCTAAAATGAGATTATGGCAGAGCCAAGACTGGAATAAAAGTATTTTGAATCCTATGTCATTGCTTTACTCCTGAAATGATCTGCTTTATAAGAAAGCAAATTAATAGAATGTAAATACTGCATTCCTCTGTAATTAACTGAACTATTAAATTTTCTCCCAGCGCAGAAAAATATTATGAAGATGCTAACTAAATGTCATTTAAGCATGACATCTATCATACACATAAAAATATTGTTTTAATACCAGGGACTGTATTAAGTCCTGGTAAAATGAAGTAAACATCAGGAAGCAATCTCTACCATCATGGCATTCACATTCTTTCAGAAATGGAGACATACAACAAAGGTATAAATAGAAATACAATATAATTTCCAATGAAATACACCAAAGCAGGGTAAATGAGATGACGAAGGCATGTGGTACCGCTTTCTACAAGGGAGTTACCTTACAGTGGAAATATTTATTAGGAATGTAGTGAAGATAATTTATATGTACTAAAATTAAACTTTAACAGAAAATAAAATATCCTTGAGGTTAACCTAAATTCTAAAAATATATTTTACAAAATTCTGTTGGATCATCTGGAATGAATCTCAGGATATTATTTGATTATATTTTAATGAGTTTCTAATCCAGAAGTTTTAGGATTTTGCATATTTTAATATAATTTAATTAAGTATACTGTACTTTGGGACTTTACCTCTTCACATGCTAAAATATATGTTTTATATTTTGATAATATTTATTGAAGCTATCTTATGAATATATTGTATGTTATGGAATTTTAAATTAGTGATTTCTGATATTACACATTAAAGGCATTCACTAAATGTCTTTATTAAGGGTAAAATCTTATATTGTGCCATAAGACCATACAATAAAGTATTAATCTCCTATACAAAGCATTAAAACCTTTAGGTTGGAGATCCTCTACAACTTAATATTTTCTTTCATAGTGCTCTTATAGCAGGGCAAAACAGATGTTAGAGATAGCCTTCTTAGCCTTGAGATAGGATGTGGAATGGTATTCCATAATTATAGGTAAACTCCAGAATTCTTAAGGGTTTCAAACAGAGCTAAAATACTAGGATCACCTAGTTTATACACTATTATGTTAACTAATATAACCTGTGCCTGAGCAGAAATCCTCAAGATATTTATGTCAAACAGGATTCCTCTGTAAGTGAGCATTTTCCTAGAGCTTCCCATATTGATCCTAGGTTTAGGTGAGGTCAGTCATCCTGTGAACTCCTACAACTAAGTTCCTGCTCTCACTTATTTGCAGATGACTTCAGTATTACCATTTCTGTAAGACCTTTTGCACACAGGCTTTTTTGGTAATATATGCCATGAAGGGTATATTATGATAATGGATATTCTGAAAGAATGTTCTAATAGCCTGACATAAAAAAAAGGTTGAACAGATGCTTCAGGAACTTTTTACTTTGGCTTTTAGGTATTAATTGGTCACTATTCTCTTACATTTGATAAAGCATGATAAGTATCTCCAAAATATCAAAGTAATCATTTTTGTACTTCCTATAAATATAAGGTCTGAGAAAAAAAGATAACTGAACAATCAAAACAGGGTAAAGGCAGAAAAGTATTTCATTAGAGGCCACTTCAAAGATCAGTTTGTCCTGCCCATAACAAGTTTAAATGATCCTGCCTGAGTCCGGTATTAGAAGTTGCACTGTTACATTATGCATGGCATTTGACTATTCATAGAAAAGAAAATGCACTATATTCCATTAGTGGTTTCCTATGAGTGTAGCTCTACAAATTACTGTAGATGTCTAGGCTGATGTGTTGCTCTTTTGCATATTTATGATGCTCCTGTAACATTCATTATTAACATGAATGCAATGTGAGGTACTAGAGATCAATATGATTTCTATCAATTTCAGATTCTGTGTTTGTGATTAAAATTCTTATGCAAATATGACAGTTGTATTTATATGCTACATTTATGCATGATTACAAAAGACTCTTGTACTTGTATCATAACTGATATACCAAAAGTGTAAAAAGAGACCCCAAAGTACATTAAAGTAGATGCTGTTATTTCTGAAATCAGTAAGTGATGGCGCCTCTACAATGGCTGACTATTCCCCTGATCCAGAACCACTCATGGACACCTTCTGGAAAGACCAGCGTAGATTTAACTCCAAAAATTAGAATCTGTTTTTACAGTAAATATTTCCAAAGAGGAAATTTTGTAGGATGCAGGTTTAAGCAGTTTCCTGGATTGTGTGGTTTATCTTTCCCTTTATTATGTCTGAGTATAAAGATGTTTACACCACATACTTCTACATGATTGGTCCCTCAAGAAAGTTTAAAATCCTGGGGTGGTTAAGAACAAAATGTATCTTTCATTGTCATTGTGCCTATCAAAAATTAGATTTGGGACATTTTAGTTTCCCAGTTTCAAGAATTTGTAAATTCTCATAATGGAAATAAATTATTAAAGATGTTGCTTCCAGCTTTTGACAGTGTGTATGTAATTAGATCATAAATGCTAGATAATTTAAAAAAAAAAGAAAAAGAAAGAAAAAGCAGGGAGGAGGGTGGAAATCCAAAAAACCCAAACAAAAACAAAACAAAAAACACATGTGTGTTTGAAGGCACTGGAGAGCAGATAGTACTCAAGGGGCCAAGATTCAAGAAGAACAAAACAGATTGAAGTAACCTGTATATTTGCAGGTGTTTTTTCTCTTGGGACTTCTGGCCATCAGAAATCAGGAACCTTGAATTTGTGGCAGTCTTTCTGAGTTACCAAGGCAGCCAGGACTTACAAAACCAATACCTCAAATAAAAGTCAACTATAGCTGATTTCAGGATGCAACCTTCTTTAAATGTTTGAAAATCATTCACCTAACTACTTAGGAGACTAAATGAAAAAAGTTATATTTGATGCATAAGATATATTTGATAAAATTTAGCACCCAATCATGGTTTAAGAAAGAAAATAAAAATAAGCCATATAAAAAATCTAGATAGCCATGAATAGTAAGGGTTTAATAAATTAATATATAATAAATTTATATATAAATTCATTTAATGAATATATATATATATATATACCAAATATGATATCTAAAAGTAGAATTATGGAATCTTGCCCCAGGAAATTACAGAAGTCTGTTTGTTATCACTGTGTTTTGTGTTATTCTGGCAAGAAAAATAAATACAAGTATGAGAAAAAGAGAAGAGAAATAAAACTGTCTTAACATGAAGCATTATTGTTTACATAGAAAATCCGAAGAATATACATGCAAACTATTACAACTATTAAGTAAATTTAGCATAATCATTGGATACAATGGCAATATACAAAATTAAATTGCATTCCTATACATCAGCAACAAGCTATTAGAAAATGAACTAAAAAATATATTTGTAGTAGCATTAAAATGATCAAGTATGTAATTTTCAAGGGTAATTTACAATAAATTCCTAGGGATTTTTTTTTTACCTGAAGAAATTGACAAAATGAATCTAAAATTTATATGGAAATGTAAAGTACCAAAAAAAGTAAAGACACTTGTGAGGAAAAGCCAAGTTGAAGGACTTGCACTGTTCGATTTCTTTTCAGTTTACAATAATTAAAACAATGTCCCTGAAATAAGAGTTAAAGAGCAGACAGATGGAAAATAATAAAAAGTAGATACAAATCTACTTGTATAGTAACTTCATTTATAACAATAATTGCCTCTCTGTGTATGCTGGATCAGCTCAATATTTGGACGGGGAAAAATGAGCCTTAATTCTTACCTTTACCATATATAAAAATTTGATTCCAGTTGAGTCATAGGCCCTTATCAATGGAAAAAGAAAAGAAAAGAATTTTCCAGCAGAAATAATAGAGGAATATCTTCTGCTTTCCTTGGGATAAGCAATTTCTTTAAGATAAAAACAGTAAGACAGCAAAAAATTAACAAAGGGAAATAATTATAAATTGGATCTTGCTAAAATTCAGAACTTGAGGGGTGCCTGGGTGGTTCAGATGATCGAGTGTCTGCCTTCAGCTCAGGTCATGATCTCCAGGCCATGGATGTATCCCGGGGTCAGGCTCCCAGCTCAGCAGGGAGTCTGCTTCTCCCTCTCTCTCTGCCCCTCCCCCCTGCTTGTGCTCTCAGTTTCTCTTTCTCAAATGAATAAATAAAATCTTTAAAAACAAATTCAGAACTTGAGTTTATAAAATATGTCACAATTAAGAGAGTGAAAATTCAAATAGAGAATAAGAGAATATGTTTAGAATATATATTTAGAACACATATCTCAGACCAAAGATTCATATCCATTAATACATGAAGATAATTACATATCAGTGAGAAAGGACTGACTATGTAATAGGAAAACGGGAAAGTGACTAGGAAATGCTTTTCAATAGATGATGCTAAAATTACAACTAAACATACTAAAAGATAGTCAACACTGTTAGTCATTACCACACACACATATGTATATATATCCCACCAAATTATTTAAACTAACAGAAAAAAAACTGAATACAAAGTGTTGGTAAAGGTATAGTGTGATTGGAATTACATATATTATTGGTAGGTTCATAAATTGGCATGACCACTTTAAAAATAGTGGAGCTTGATGTATGCATATCCTCTAATGAAGCAATTCTACATATATTCTACCCATATATATACATATATGTATATGTTTACATCAGAAGAGATGTATAAAATTGTGTAAAGCAGTATTATTTGTGATAGCACCAAATTGGAAATAGCCCAAATGCCATCAGCAATACAATGGGTAAATAAATTGTGAGATTTCATATATAATATTGTTTAGTAATCTAAATTGATAAATCACTGCAATGCACAACAGCATGAATGAATCTCACAAATCACTGCTAAATGCAACAATATAGATAAATTTTAGATTATAATCTTCAGTGAAAGAATCCAGAATTAGTAGCACATGTTGTAAGATTTCATTTATATAAATTGCAAAACCAAGGAAAGCCAATGTTTGCTGATAGAATAAGGAATAGTGGTTCTTTTGGAACATGATGTCCAGGCACACAAGAAACATTTCTGGTTTTCATGGTAATTTTCTGTATTATGATGTGAGTTTTCACACACTTGTGTTCTCATTGTGAAAATTCAAGAAGCTATATACATACCATGCATACATTTTCCATTCTGCACATTTTATTTCAATAAAATATTTGTCTAACATTGTTTTGAGGAAATTGTTGCTTTTCAAATAATGGCTGTATTTCTATTAAATAAGATATATAGGGGCGCCTGGGTGGCTCAGTCGTTAAGCATCTGCCTTCGGCTCAGGGCATGATACCGGCATTCTGGGTTCGAGTCCCACATCAGGCTCCTCTGCTGGGAGCCTGCTTCTTCCTCTCCCACTCCCCCTGCTTGTGTTCCTTCTCTCGCTGGCTGTCTCTCTCTGTCAAATAAATAAATAAAATCTTTAAAAATAAAAAAATAATAATAAATAGGATATATAAAAAGAAACAAGAATATGGTTATTTCTATATTCACTGTCATACCATGCCATTCACTTCTGAGTAAGACTTTAGAGAAAGAAATGGGACATGTATCCTTTTCTTGCTTTCTTCATCCAAATATCAGCCCGTATTTATGGGAGGAAGATTTTTCAGCATAAATCATAATAATTAAACTTCAGGTATGAAAACATTTTTATCACAATAATGCATTTCAATAAAGAGAATGGGAGAATAAACCAACCCTTCTTGCTATCAAAACTATAGTCCTACTATGAAGTTTACTTAAAATGCTATATATTAAGTGTAGTTTCCCTAAGATCTCCAGTCAAAACCATTGTTCTCTTCTTTTGCTATTCCAAGTTGCTTGGTTTCTATTCTTATTATAATACATGTATGATTCTGCTTTGCAACACACTGACCTATTTCGGTGCTTCTATCTCACTGCATGTATGCCCTATGTCAAATAACGCGTGCAAAGACGAATAATGTGAAGTTTCCCCTTCTTACTCTAAAGGAAAAGGATATACATTGAATTTTATATTGCAATGGAAATCTAAAATAAGTACTGCCATTGAGATGGAAGAAAGATACAGAATGGACAAAATATATCATAGGGAAAATCCTGTGAGAGAGGGTTTGAATCAGATTCAGGAGTGTAGTAAATTGTTTCTTTGTTATTTTATTTAGTCAGTTATTTAAGATTTATTCAGTGTTTCTACATGCCCAGCACTGAGAAAGATGCTGGAAATATATAAATGAATAAGACGTTGCCTCTACCCTAGAGAAGTTCAGAGTTTAATGGTAGAAATCCAAGCCTTGATATGTAGTCACAGCAGAGTGGAATGCATGCATATTTAAGGGTTATGTTTCAAGTGCTCTGATAGCACAGAGGAAGGAGAGATAGTGGCTCAGTGGTCAGTAGACATAAAAAAAAATCAACAATATATATTTTTTTACTTTACCACATGCAAAGCACTGTACTAAGTGTTTTTCATACTTGAGTTCTCTCATTTGTGCTTAGGCTAAACTTCTTTGGTAGGCATTATTACTGAATTTAATGGATGAGGAAACCAAGGGACAAGGAGTCAAACTAGCTTAAGGACACACAATTTATAATTTCCATATCCAGGATTAGAAACTAAAATCATCCTATTTCAAAGCTATGAAAATACTGTCTTAACCTTTAATCACAGAGTCTTTGTGAATGTACCCTCACAGTGATGCTTTTGACCTTCAGGCATTAAAAGCAAAGATTGAAAAAACTTCACAAAACTCTATTTCACTGAACATAGGACGCAGAATTGTTCTCAACAAAGACCTACAGCCACTACTAATCTACCAGTTACACTGTGTTATAATTTCCTCCTTAGAGAAGTCTTTAGAGAAAGATGAACTCTGAGCACATGTTTGGGGAGGTGGAGAGGTAAGGAGGGTGAGACCAGAGAACAGTCCTCACCAGCCATGGAGAATAGCAGATGGAAAACACAAATGACTAAGAGAATGTGGTTTATTCATGGGATTGCAAGCACAACAGTTTTAGAAACTCTAGCAAAAGATATATAAAGGGAGAAAGTGGAAAATGATCCTGAGTAAGACTTGAACAGACATGGATGTGGGTGAAAGGAATTTTGCATAAATAAATTAGTGAAAAAGCAATCGATCAGTTAATTTATGGGACCAAACATAGCAGTGAACAACATTGTGACATTTTTTACTTAAAACTGATCTTTTGTGCAAGCAAAGGATCAAAGGAATAAATAAAGCCTTACACATGATATGTGCTTAATATGTATCTATTGACATTTTAGAAAGATTTTGCTCAATATTTGTTGACATATACATATAAAAAAGCTCAACATGTTTACTGCATTTATTATTTGAAGTTTTTTTTTTTTTAATGAGGCAAGGGAATATACACATACCACTCAGAGAATACGCTCATTTTTCCAAGAATTTTTGTTTCTTCTTTTGAATTTTGTTATTAATCTTTACAATGAGAAACAATGAAATTTAGACATCTAATCATATTTTCAATCTCCACTTTTACAAAGCATCTCTGCTTGATTTTAGCATCTGGGATTAACATCTAAGGTTACTGTATTTAAGAGTCAGAAAATGTGCCTTATAAATCTTGATTTGTTCCATGTTTTATGTATTTATTAAGTGTGCAGAATTGTAAGACAGCACTGCTATTTTGTTGTAGAAACCTTACTTAAACTTAAAACTTGATGTCTAAAGGAGAATCAAAGCATATTTAATGGTCCTGCACTTGGTGGAATCCAAATGTGGGACACAGAGTGTCACAACCAAAAATGAAAGGGACTTGTGTTGCTGGGAAAGGCTTTCACTTTGAGTGTCTGCCACAAAACACCTGACACTCTTTCCCACTGAATGCAGGCAATTGTCATTTTTATTTTTGCTCATGCATGAATTACAGAAAAGAAAACAAAACTGAACAAAAGGCAATCATTGTATCCCTAAAGTGAATCAAAGACAATGAACCTCAGTTAGCCCACATAATACAGAATGTTGACAAGCATGTAAAGAAAATCTACAGGAATTCCCAAAGTCTAGTTTTAGCTGATAATTTTAATGCACTTTCCATTAGAACTATTTAACGAGGAATAATGAAAATTAATGACTATGGGACAGCACTTCATTTTGAAAGAGCTTTAGGGAAGTTAACACACTGTTATATGTACTTAGATCTAATAGGCTTCTGGGTCACTGGTGAGCCAGTTCAAATACGGATCTACTGTGCTGATAAGTCATGAGTCATGTGTCTGCAATTACAGGGGTTGTGCTTTGGGTATTCTCAAAAACACTGCTATATAAACCAGCGGTCTGTTAAAAGCTTTTATCCAAGATATGTGAGTCAGTTCAACGGTGCAGAAACTCCTCATTTCATTAAGAAAAAAAAAGAGAATATGTATATATGAAGGGACATGTTAATGTCTGAATAACTACATAGGTTTCTACAGTAGAACATTTTATTAAAATAATATTGTTCAGGTGTCAGATAGCATCTCTGATGTTTCTAATACAGTTTTTAAAAAATCATTTCTATAACTACTTCATCTTTCTCTACCTGTTTTTTAAGTATGTCTTCTGCTTTGGACATTTTTTTCTGACTCTGGATGACATCATCCACTGTCAGTGTTTCAATTTTCACCTATTCCCCCTCCCTCCCTCCCTCCCTCCCTCCCTCCCTCCCTCCCTCCTTTTCTCTGGCTCTCTTTTGAGAGTACCTGAAGTCTACTCTCTTAGCAAATTTCCAGTATTCAATACAGTATTATTAAGTATATTCAACATGTAGTACATTAGATCTAGACTTATTCATCTTATATGACTGCAGCTTTGTACCCTTTAACCAACATCTCCCCATTTCCCCCACCCCCCACCATTCAAATCTCTGCTTCTATGTATTTGACATTTTTGGATTCTATATATGAGATCATACACTTTTTTTTTTCACTTAGCATATTTCACTTAGCATAATGTCCTCCAGGTCCTTCTATGTTGTCACAAATGGCAGGATCTTCTTTTTTAAGACTGAATAACATTCTACTCTATACATATGCCATGATTTCTTTATTCATCTGTCAATAGACATTTAGATTAAAATTACCTTTTATCAGTGTCAAAGCATCTATCATAAAGATGTTTTAATGAGTTATTATTGAAATGCTTGAAACAAAAAGGAAAATCTTAGCAAATAAATAGAAGATATAAGAACTAAATTGAAATTTTAGAAAGGAAAAATGTAATAAAAATTTTTTGAATCAATTGGCTCAACAGCAGAAAGGTACAGAGGAGTGACTCAACACAAAGAAATAAAAGTAGAAATTACCAAATCCAAATAACAGTATAATCATAAACTGAAAAAAGACAACAGAGTCTCAGGAACACGTGGCACTATAACTACATAGCTATTGACATTTGTGTCATCAGAGTCCTGGAAAAATAGGAGAAAAGGCTGGGGCTGACAGTGTATTTGAATAAATAATAGCCTGAGAACTTCTGAAATTTAGCAACCAACATAATCTTAACAGATTCAAGAAGATGAACAAATTCCAAAGAATTAACTCAAAGAAAACCACACCAAGACATATCCTTTGTTACACTTCTGAAAACTAAACACCAAGAAAAAAAAAGTTTTATTTTTATTAATTTTTTTAAAAGATTTTATTTATTATTTGACAGAGAGAGAGACAGCCAGCGAGAGAGGGAACACAACAAGCAGGGGGAGTGGGAGAGGAAGAAGCAGGCTCCCAGCGGAACAGGGAGTCCAATGCGGGGCTGGATCCCAGGACCCTGGGATCATGCCCTGACCAGAAGGCAGATGATTAATGACTGAGCCACCCAGGCACCCCAAGAAAAAAAAGTTTTAAAGTATTGACAGTGAAACAGTATTTCACATATGAGGGGAAATAATTTGAATGACATCAAATTTCTCACATGAAACCTTTGAAGTCAGAAGGAACTGGCACACCATTTTTCAAGCACTAAAAGAAAAGAACTGTCAATCTAGAATTATATATCCAGGAAAATTTTCAGGAATGAAGAAATGACTGCAGTGTCAGAGAAGGAAAACTAAGAGAACGTTTTGTTAGCTGATCTAAACTTTCTCTTTACTGTTTATTTCTCAGTCAGAGAATCAGTTTCACCATCTCCATCTAAAGGACCAGGTAGAAGGGCCTCACTTTTTATTTCTGAAAAAATTCTGAAGTGCAACACATGTTGAAATTCAAAAGACCATCTTCTCAAGATTTTACCATCTTCATCATTGAGAGAAATGATGCTACATTCAATGTTGCTTTTAACTATTTTCCCCTCTGGAATTCAGTTAAATAGTTTGGGGAAAGAAGGTAGTATTGGTTCATTTGTTTATATTTTTTAGTAATAAGTAAGAACTTACTATAGTATCAACACAGTATTAAGTATCAAATAAATATGGTTGAAATGGAGAAAAAGATCCTGAAAAATTTTGCCCCTAGGAAATAGGGGAATTTTTTTTTTTTTTAAATACAAGGAGAAAGATAGCCAGAGAATAACCTGAGACTATTTAAATGCTTTGCTATTTTCCTAGCCAAAACAAAAACAAAAACAACATTGTAATATATTGGTAGAAAAAGTGACAAATTATATTTTTGAATTGTAATGTATGAATTTTCCTTAATCAGTTAAAATAAGAATAACCGGGATTTGTAATATGCAGGCTGAAATTTTCACTTAAATATTTTCTGTCTTCATAATAAATGCTATCTTTTACTCCAAGTTCCAGGTTTGATCCCCTGTGCCTCTTGTTTACTCAGTGTTTCAATTTAATGACTTTATTCTCCAAAAGCATAATAGGATGTTATACATTATCATCATCTCTTTAAAATTTAAATAATTAATATATCATGGAGGATTTTGTATGGTTAGGAAGTTTTAATTTTCTTTCCCAAATATAGCATAATTTTTATAATTTGTGCTTTAAAGAAAACTAGTTTCCATTCTCATTTATCAATTTAAAATGCTTATATCAATTTAAACAATGTCTGAAAAGACTATTAATTTTAAGAAATGGAATAGATGGAAGTAGGATCATGTTTGATTCTATTAGAGTGATGCAAAATTGAGTCTTGTAGAACCACTTTGGTTTATGGCAAAAAGCATCTGACCACAGAGGAAAGGTTCAGATAACACACTCAGTCTTTTTTAATACATATTCTCTGCTGTTAAATGCCTAGTATTCCCAAAGGTAAATAGTAAAGCACTTTATTCTCTATTTTCAGAAAGCAAGCATTTTAGATCTCTAATCTTGGAGAAATTGCACAATGATTTAATCTTCAAACTAAATTCTCTACAACACAGGCATTTGAAAATATATGCTCAATGTGATTTTTATCAGGATATTAGGTTTCATATTTTTAGAATATTTGGAGATTAATTGTGTTATGTATAAATGCCAATAAAGTACGTAAAGTTGATAATGAAACCATTTGAAAGAAGAGTTTCTCTTGTATAAGTGAACTAAATCGTTAATCTTTATTACGCTTTATTATTTATTCCATAGATATTTAAGTGGGTGACTCCAACAATTAATTCAAATTTTTCCATTTTTAAACTAACCTGCTTCTCCAAAGATATGGTTTGGGACTATGTGAGAAAAATCCAAGGGAAATATTAGGCTCGTTATATTATAGAATTAAACTTTAATTATACAGACCTTTGAGGCCAAAAACAACTTGACATTGAAACTTTTATTTGGCTGGTACATTCTTATTTGCATATCTTCAGATGACTCAACACTTATTAAAATAAATAAAAAATAAAAAGTGATGACTATTTAAATATATAAAAGAGAATCATGTTTTAATCAAGTGTTTTAAATCATTGTAAAGCTTAACCCTTAAAAATTGTAATGACACTATGAAAAGGTCTATTTAATTTTTAGGTATCAGTCATATTTAACTTTAGTTATCTCAATACATACTTCAGTGATATTCTACACCAATAAATAGTTAAAAGGAGAGAAATTAGGGGCACCTGGGTGACACAGGCAGTTGAGCAGCGGATTTTTGATTTTGGCTCAGGTCATGACCTCAGGGTTTTGAGATGGAGCCCCCCTTCAGGTTCCGAGCGCAGTGCAGTCTGCTTGAGGTTCTGTCCCTCTCTCTTTCGCACTGCTTCTCCTGTGGCTCACACACGTTCTCTCCCTCTCTCAAATAAACAAACAAGTCTCTCCCCCTCTCAAATAAATAAACAAGTCTTTTAAAAAAATGAGTGGAGAAATTAGCTTATATAATTAAAAAGAACAGCAAGATTTTGGAGGATTCTAAATTTAATATAATTAAACCAATCAAAACACAAACATTGGGTAGAGGAAAGGTACCATGGAAAGCCTTCAAAGAACAATGTCTGTGGAAGTTTAAAATGTCTAACTTCTTGGCAGAATACGGAGACAAAATCCCCTGTGAAAAAGGAAGACAATAATCTCCCTTTTGAAACTGCCAGTCGTCGTGTCCGTTCAGTAGGTTTCAGACTGAGTGAAGTAGGCTGAGAAGCGCGCAAGGGCAGAGTGTTTACTCAGCCCTGAAAAATCAGAGCTGTGTGTCAGAGATCCTAACATTTGTCATAGAAAAGTTTAGAAGAAAGCATATTTCAGGTCAAGGAAAAAAAATCCACAACTTCAGCTACTACTGTAAGTAGAAATTCTACTCCTGATAGAAATTCTGGAGTTAGAATTTGATAATGAGGAAATAAATTTCAATACCATGCATCAGTTCAGAAATTATTGGTGCTAAATGCAGTTCTGCTTTGTTTAATGCCTTGATATATTTCTAGGCAATGGATGCAGGCAAGAGTTGGGATATTGAGGAAAGTGCAAATTATAAGGGAAATCTGGTATTATAGTTTAAGTTCTACTTTTGAGGTGGGCTGTCTGCTACAGAAGACACCAATGTTAAAGCATGAATAAGATAAGAAAGAACATGATTAACTGCATTTTAATTTTTAATCATAATGCCTTAGGCCTGTTACTAAACTTCTTTGAACCTTAGTTCCCCACATGGAAAAAATATTGTAATGTTACCTTACAAAGTTGTTTTAACAATTAAAGATAATACCTCTAAACTTAAGAAAACTAGCAGGAACTTGGAACATACTTATTGTATATAATTGATTATGAATTAGTAATCATATACTTTTAATAAATAATTCCATCATTATTTATTTCACTTTTAATAGGTTCAACTCTTTCATCATTCTTTTGCAGAAAAGCTAATCAGATCATTTGCTTTTACACTGCGACACATTTTCTGTCGTAGCATAAACTCAAGGTGTTGAGTGTTTTTCTACCATTTGCCTGTCTTTTATTCTAATTGGGTTTCTGATTTGAATATATAAGTGAGTCCTGCTTAAAGTTTTCTTTTCCATACATGGCCCTTAAACTTTGGATAAATTGCAGTCTGAAATTTTGTTCCACACTGATTTCCTCTGTGTTTTTAGATAATACCCTCTAAAAAAAAATCACTTTCTGTATTTTATGTCCAAACTGTAATGCTACCACAAGCTGCCTCATACCAAGACTATCTCACCTTGGTTTGTTACTTATTCCCTTATTTTAATACAAAATTTTGACTCTTATTTGGGAATGTTCTATGGAAAAATCCATATGTGTAATCTTTGGCAAATTCTGATCTTGTAGAAATTTATTGCAAGCTCAATAAAATCTGAATACATGTAATAACCCTAATATGTCTTTCTTTTATAAATAATACATCCATCTGTAAGACAAGTTTTTAGTATATCACAGAGAGTAAATTTTTGAATTAAAAAGAGATAATAGGGGATTATTAAACATCTCTTGTCAACAATTCTGACCCTTCTCTGTGCTTTCAAGAGAATGAACTCTGTTTAATGGAAGCATCTGGCAATAGCAACCCATTACAAGTGCTCTGAAAGCAAACATAAGTAAAACAACCTAACCACATCCATTTTTTATAATGGATGTTTATTCATCAATGGCAACTATTGATGACAAGCTTGAAAAGTTCTTTGTATGTTGATGTGGGAACCTTTGCCTTGCTATACAGTAGTTCCCTCTTATCCACAGGGTATATGTTCCAAGATCACCACTGGATGCCCGAAAGGACCGATAGTACCAAAACCTATATGTACTATTTTTTCCTATTTGTGTACCAATGATAAAGTTTAATTCATAAATTAGGCACAGTAAGAGATTAACAACAGTAACTAATAATAAAGTAGAACAGTCATAACAATACACCGTAAAAAAGCTATGTGAATATGGTCTCTTTCTCTATCAAAATATCTTCTTGTGTGGTACTCATGCTTCTTACGATGATGATGATATGCGATGATAAAACGCCTGCTTGATGAGATGAAGTGAGGTGAATGACATAAGCCCTGTGAAGAAGTGTTAGGCTACTGTTGACCTTCTGACTGTATTTCAGAAGGAGGATCACTTGCTTTTGAACCACGGTTGACTGTCCGTAACTAACACTGAGGATAGGAGGGACTACTCTATAGACAACCCCAACCATCATGAACTTAATGAAAGTGTGTTACAATTCTTAAAAAATTAAGTAGTCATTATGGAAACAAGATGCAGTTAAGTCCATGCCTTTTGTAAAAATGGAACGAGTTACCCCTGAAGAGATGCCACAAAAGAATTCCCTCAGGATTTTCTTAAGAGTGTGGACTGCTGTTACGAATGGCACAGTTAAAATTGAGAACTGTTTTATTCTAGAGGCTTCAAATATATGTATTCTACATGTTAGGTGTGAGTGGAAATTGAATTTTATCAAGTGTTGAAAGTATCAGTCATGCGGTTTGAAATGTGTTTATTTCACTTGTTTTTCTCATGACTCCAAACATTGTTTCATTCTGTGATATAACAGAGTCCAAAATATACTAATGGAAATATGTAATTATGCAAATATATATAAATTATAATAATGCAAATATACTAAGGGAACAGTGGGACCACTATGAGGTGGTCTCATTGCTTGCTGTGGCTTCAAATAATGGGAGAAGAGCGAGTTATAAAGAAAAAACTAGGACAAACATATTTCTGTTATATAAGAAACCCTAAACTGGGATATATTTAACAATTATAATTACATTCTAATAATGGAGCTATCAGGAATTAGCTTATGACACTTGATTTTTCACAATGCCTGTTGTTTCCTACGTGTTAAATGAGTGAAAGTAAAAAAAATTTGTTGTAACTCTCCAACAGGATGTCATGAATAGTAAATGGCAAAATATACATGGAGATTGTAAAGTATGAGAAAAAAAAAACAGTGAAGGGCAGGGTCTTATTATTATTTCTTTAGACCTAAGATAGAGAGGATATGATGAACAATGACAAATACAGGAAAATTGGTTAAAAGCAATTATAAAAGTGGTTTTGATATGATGCAGGTACAGTCCTCAATAGCTTTGATTGTCAAGCTGTTGAGATAAAGTCTTTGGAGGAATATGAGTTAGCTATTTAAACCAAATTATTTCATTGTTAGTAACTTAACCTATTTGGAGCACAAGCAAAAGACCAATAAATTATGTGTACCTTCAAATTATTCACCCACTTTTTTCTGTAAATGTATAAAATGTGTATGTCATCTTTTTTAAGTGAAAAATCTAATGCCATACTCTATGTTCATAGTGTCAGCAAGTATGTATCAACCCACATATGCATATGCTAATATTCATATTTGCATATAAAAACATATCCTGTAAGTACAGTGGGAGATATCTGTAATACCAATTTTGTGGGATTGTGGTGTGGTGAAAAGTAAATAGAGTTTGAAATGAGGAAGATATCCATTTATATCCTAGTTCTGATGCTTGCTAACAGTTTAATTTTAGATTTCACTTATTACCATTAGTTAGTTGACACCTAATTCACAAACTGTTAAGAATTTAAATTGAAAAGATGAAGGTGAAAATATTTAGCATAATGCTTGGCATATATTAATTGCTCAGTAGCGATCGGTTCTTCTAACAAGCCAACTGTTTTTCCCTAAGACTTTTCTTTCTTTCTTTTTTTAAAGATTTATTTATTTATTTATTTATTTATTTATTTATTTGAAATAGCATGTGTGCATATTGGGGGAGGGGCAGAGGGAAAGAAATTCAGGCAGGCTCCTGTCGAGCACAGAGCCTGACTGGGGGCTCCTTCCCATGATTAATGAGATCATGACCTGAGCCAAAACCAAGCATTAGATGCTCAACTAACTAAGCCAGCCAGGTCCCCCTGCATAAGACTTTTCTATCTTTAGTTATGACATGGTAAACATTATTTAACAAACAGTGTATTAAAGTTTAAAAAACTTTTTTCATTTGTTTCTCACAATGACCCTTTCACAATTTCAATATTTTCAAATACTATAAAAGACAGCTCTGACTGGTTTAAGCTATGAATGAGTTTTATTGTCTCAGTGATTAAGACATTCAGAGATAGAATAGAGTTTTGGTCAGGTTTGATCAGACATCTAGTTTCATTTATATGTGATTATCTTAGCTCTGCACATCTTAGCTCCTCAAGATCACATCCCTCAACATGGAAACATGGATGCTATTGTTTCCAGTTTCATGTCTGCATTGTTTAAAGAGAGTTTCTATGTCTCAAAATTTGTAGAAACAAATATTGAGCCTTGGCACTAATAGGCCTCTCTTGTAGAGTAGAGAAATTCCATCTGGTTGGCTGAGACTTGAACTTCCTGAATTTCTAGGATAGGATTAGAATGCTCCTATTGACTTAGAGTCCAATACAGGAGCTGGGAATAGGATCAATCCTAACCCAACTAAATGCCTGCAGTATAATGGAATGAAAGCTGGAGTAATAATCATAATGTTCAAGTAAGACCCTGTGGAACATGTGGGGGGAAAAATCTGCCTCGTTCCTTATCTGTAGTATCCTGGTGAAGGAAAACTTCAGTCCAGAACTGAAGGAGAACTTCCAGATTATCAGTGTAGCTATCTCTTCAAAGCTTAAGTTAAATTTGAATGACATATTCAAGATAATGTAAAGACACTCTTGAAAAATATTTTAGAAAAGCTTATTTTGGATTCCATGCTTCTGACTGCAAAGAGTTCCAAGGAACAGTGATTGCTGACCTATTGACTATGGATCTCTAGTTTTCATGAAAAGTATGGAGTTACTCTAAGATATTCAGCAATCTATCTGAATATTAAACATGATTACGAGCTGAATAAATGAATAGAGTAACTATTATCACATAAATTATTGTCATTATAAATATGTCTTCCTTTTAAAAAACTGGGAATTACTGCACTGTATACAACAGTTCAGATGAAATATTTTCAAAATGTTGACTTGAAGCTAATTCCAAATTGCAGTTCTTTTCTCATGACACTTTTTTATTAGTGCACAGTTACATACATTCAATTTTCAAACAGAAATTATGGTGTACTTACATGTACTATAATTATCAGTTACAATGACGAGTAAAACCAATATTTATGTGATCTAAATGTTCATGGAGTTTAAATTGCATTAAGCATATTTTATTACATTCACAACTGGAAATATTGGGAGCATTGTTATAATCTATTATTTAGTGACAAGAAAGAAAATACAAGTTATCAGAATTCTATTACTATCTGGTTGAGACGAAAACCTTAGTCCAAAATTACTGAAAGAGTATTCTTATGTTAATTTTTAAGATAGATTCAATACCAAGAAAGAAAATTAATAATGATTGCAGTTAATATATGACTATCCACTCAGAACTAACATTACTATTCTCTTTCAATCTTATTTCCCTTTGTTAATAACGATTTTTAGTTTCAAAATTAGGGGGAATAAAATATCCAATTAGTTACCTATTGAAGTGAATAAATTATTCCAAAATTTAGTGGTTGAAAACAACAAGCAGGGGCGCCTGGGTGGCACAGCGGTTAAGTGTCTGCCTTCGGCTCAGGGCGTGGTCCCGGCGTTATGGGATCGAGCCCCACATCAGGCTCCTCCGCTATGAGCCTGCTTCTTCCTCTCCCGCTCCCCCTGCTTGTGTTCCGTCACTCACTGGCTGTCTCTATCTCTGTCGAATAAATAAATAAAATCTTTAAAAAAAAAAAAAGATAACAACAAGCATTTATTAGCTCATAGTTTCTGTGTGTCAGAAAGCAGGGCATAACTTGCTCGATTCCATAGGTACAAGGTCTATCATAAAGCTACATTTAAGCTGTCCACCAAGGCTGCAGTTTCCTCTGAAGGCTCAACTTTGGGGTATCCACTTCCAAGTTCATTTACATGGTTACTAGCAGGCCTCACTCTCTTTATGTAGTTTTTCCACAAGGCTGTTTCACAGTATGGCAGCTGATATCTCCAGAGTGATCAGAGAGAGAGAGTAAGGGAATGAGAGAGCTCACCCAAGAGAGAATCCGTATTATTTTTATCATCTAATCTTGAGTCACTGGGTCTAATGCATAAATTAGGAGAGGAAATTGTACAGGGTATGCATCCCAGGAAGTCAAAATCTTCGAGGATCTTCTTGGAGGATACTCGACACAATCTGCCTTCTGGCCCCCAATGATGCACATCCCTGCCATGTTCAAAATACACTCACACTTTCCGAAAGGAAATAAAAATTACAATATTAACTCAGAATGTAGAATCTTGTCATGTGGGTCATGTCCACGTATGAATGAAGCTCCTCCTACGTAATTCCTTATATACGGCTCCTCATGTACCATTTGTTTTTATCTGGAGGCCTACAAAATTAAAAAGATAAGTCATCTGTATTTTTTCACACACATCTATATTCGATATGTAACACTGGCATTCCTGTTAAAAGGGAGGAAATGAGTGGCACAAAGTAGTCGTTGGTTCATAGCAATTCTGAAATCCAGTTAAGAAAGTTTCTTGATTAGATCTCAAGCCTTGGGGAGAAATATTCTGTCTGTCTCCACTCTCTTGGCTCTTGGTTCCCTCGACATCATCTTTCCTTTTATATTAAAAGTACCATATGTTTACAGCTGAGCAGCTCTCTCAGTCTGCGTCCTGCCAGTAGAACTCTGGGGCTCCAAAGGTTGTTTTTCATTCTATATCTTCTCAGTCAACCTCGATCCAAACTGCTAATGTCTCTCCACGTATTACTCTTAAAAACACTTTAGAATCCCCTGAGAATCTTCCTGGGGTTTACAGCACTAAACAAAAGACATATTCACTCAATAAACAAAATATTGGGGATATATTTCATGTCCATAATAAAAAGGCAAAATTTCAAAGCATGATTTGACCATCAGCAGTTATTTTACTAAACTTAATTGAGAACTTCTTGTGTTGTTTTTTTTTTTTTCTTCTAATCTCAGCTGGTTATCATCATGTATCTTCAGTGACCTGTAGGTCAGTCAGGGAAGTTCTGAACTCTGTATCTGATGATTTTGTTGGTTTGCTCTTACCTAGGGCAACTTGATTCCCTTCTGCATGCTTTCTCATCATCCAGCAAGCTATCCAGTTTTGCTTTCATGGAGGCAGGCAGCCAGTAAAGGGAGTAGAAATGTGCAGGGCCTCTTTAGTCCTAGGATCATAATGGCACACCATCTATTCCTCCACATTATATTTGCTAAAGAAAGTCATAAAGCCAGCCTAATTCAAATGGGGGTAAAATATCTTTCTTTTCTTATTGGAAAGTCACATTGCAAAAAAAAAAAAAAAAGGAAAGAAGAGAAAGAAAGAAGAAAAAGTGTGATTATTAGAGGGATGATGGTTTCTGGCCATTTAAAAAATCAATATGTCACATCTCCTATGGCCCTCATCACCACAAGAATAGGAATAATTATTTTCTCATTGGTCCTGTTTGAAAATACCTTAGAAGATCTCTGTTGGATGGAACTTAGATCACATGCTTATTTCTGAACCAATCAGCTAAGTCCAATGGATGATATACAGATTGTCTGAAGGCTGGTTTACTAGCTTTCTTGGTGGTAAATACATATTATCCATATCTAATTATAAATCATAACAAATAAGTACTTTGCCAATATCAGCAGCCAGTTAAAATTGTGAAGTCCAAACTTAGTCTTTATTCTACTGAAACTTCTTAATCGTTTGATGCTCACCCCCTTTCTTATACTCTTAATACCCTTGATGACTGAAACTCCATACTCATTTGTCACCTTTTCTCCTTTCCAGCAATTCCATCTCTCTACTCAAATCTTTAATATTAGCATTTTTCAGTATCTTGGTCAACCTACTCTTTTTATCATCCTAAATACATACTCTCCTGGGAAGTACTCAACCACTCGTCTGATCTCAACAACTATCTATGTGCTAATATCACCAAATCTTTATTTCCAACTCAGCTTCAAACTTATATAGTAGGTACTCAGTAAATATATGCCGAATATATGAATAAATGATTGAATACGATATATGTATTAAGGTTCACTGCAAATCCCCAGACTTGAACTAGTAACAGTTGTTATGTATAATTATGCAATCAGGATTATAGTTCCATACACCTCTGGAAGTACTTAATCAATGGGTACCCTTCATACTTGTGCAGGCCTATCTTTGTCATCTAAATGACTTGATTCAGTCACTTTATATCTTGTATAGTATGAAATATTTGTGTTTATTAATTAAAGTAATTAAATACTTTGTAATTAAGGAAATTATTTTTTTCTCTTTTTCTTTTGTGCTTTACCGAATATCAACACTAGTTTGTTTTTCTTTCATTTTTACAAGGATCAAGTAGTCTTGACTGGCAGTTTTGCCATTACGGAGGAGGTAGGGTAACTACTGCAATCTGTATTAGGATTAATTGGGAAGAATTTATGCTTGTAGAATTTCTAGTTCACCAGAGATTTAGAATGCAGAGTAGGAAAACGAGACAGTTTTGCTTGACTCTTTCCTGTTGAAAGTGAGGCAACAGTGTACGTTTATCTTTGAATGTTCCCAGAGCATCTGTACCATTCCTGCTTCTCTTAATAAACTTTAGAAAACACCTGCCTGGGCATATATTTGTTTGTTGTTTGTTTGCTTTGGAATTTTGCCTTTTTATTATGTGCATGAAATACATTCTCAATAGTTCGTTTATTGAGTGACTTTAGCAAATTTGGCCAAATTTAAAAATCATCAAAACTGCAAGTAGATTTAAAATCTGTTGCATCTGTTTGCCAAATGTTGAAGTATCAAAATGTTCCCAGTGAATAGCACCACTTATTACACTTTAGGAGCATTATATATACATGGATTGTTTATAATCTATTTTTGGAAGTTGGACTAATTTTAAATGGGTCGTCTTGACATTTTTATATGTGGTGAGAACTTTTTCTGGGGAAGACAACACCTGAAAATAATTTTTTAATCTCTCATCATTAGAAATATGCCACATAGAAACTAGTTATAGGCAAGGTTGCCAGATGAAAGCATTTAGTCATTCTAGTAGTAAGGAAATTAAATGTATGAGCTAATAACATGATATGTCATTTAAATATATGCGGAATGTTCCTATAAACTCTGATGTATTGTATAAAAGAGTGATATTATTAAAAATCACCACTTAGAATGGAAAACAGGAAAGAAAAGTCAGGTGAGAATTTCCTTTACTTCAACTTTTCATTAAAACCAAGTATTTGTTATGATATTAAATTTTAGGGCAGAATTCCATAGATTATACTCCTTACGTTGTGAAATGAAAACGAGAATAAACCTTAAAGATTTGCCAATATCCATGAGATAGCTATGAAAAAGAGTTTTAGTTTGAATTGAAAGCTAAGAGATTGATGGTAGTTAATAGTTTCAAAAAAAAAAAAGTAAGAAACTCCATATTCTTGTTATTCCCTTCATCAAAATTAATCGTCTAAACTGTAGGAATATTTCACAACATTATGTAAATAGGTAGAGTATAAGCATATTTTATTATTTTCTGTCAAGGAAAAGTATTTAGCAAAAATAACTTCATTTTTAAAAGATTATGGTTTTGAGATATCACTTACAAATTAAAAAACATATCTAGGAGTTTGATATCATGGTTTTAAAAGAAAACTCATTGGGCATTGTAATAAAATATGATAGCATTAAGCTATCACTCCTCAAGCCATGAACCATTTGCTCCAGAAGTATGCAATGTGATTTAGTACTGAATTTTTGCACAATAGAGAGAGGAGTGACCAACATACCTATCAGAGGGGCACCTGGTGGCTCAGTTGGTTAAGCATCTGCCTTCGGCTCAGGTCATGATCCCAGGGTCCTAGCATAGAGCCCCATGTCCAGCTTCCTGCTCAGCTGGGAGTCTGCTTCTTCCTCTGGCTCTCCCCTGCCGACTGGTTCTCCCCCCCAGCTGGTTCATGCTCGCTCTCTCTGTCTCTCTCTCTCTCTGAAATAAATAAATAAAATCTTCAAAAAAATATACCTATCAGAATTAATGTTGTTTCATTTCTAATGACATTTCGAGCACTTTCTATGATTAACATATTAAGCCATATTAAATATGTTAGCTCATTTAATCCTTACATCAAGTTGACAAGTGTTTATGCCATTTTACACAGGAAGAAACAAACGTTGAAGTAACTGTTATTGTTACACACCTAAAAAGTTTCACAACAAAATATAAATCCAGACATCCTGACTACATCGTCTTGATCCGTTATGTATACGTTTCCTTCCTTTCTAGAAAATGGCACTTGCCATTAGGGCAAATGGTCACCAAAATGATAGAGTTCTAATACTAGCTATAAAAATAGAGAAAGAAACCAAGCATGACCTTAGTACTTCCCTTAACATCAGGCTAAGGAGTTTGCCTTAATAAACATTAAGAAGCCAAAGGATTTTAATAAGGAAAACTCTAAAACAGTATCTTTAACTGCATATTTGACATTGACATTTCCACCCAGATACCTAATAGCCATCTCAAACTAAACCTGTCCAAAATAGCTATCTTGATTCACTCACCCTCTACACCAATATTCTTCCCCACCTATGCTTTCTCTTCTTGGCAAATGAGTACATTATTCATGTGAGTCCCCAAGAGACAAGGTGTGTTGAAAAAAGTAATCTTTTTCTGGGAAGCTGTATCCCAGCAAGAGGACACTAAGAAAGAGCATAAATCTTTGGTAGTGAACACATTGTCTCTGGGCGCTTCTCCCTCTGGCTAACAAAATTCAATATGCAGATACTTGCCACACCCGGAACACCCTCACACTCTTTCCCAAACAAATAATCCACAGTCCTATATAGTTATTTTTTTTCAGCTCAAAAATCAAGAAATCCAGTGTGCACTTCCTTCCTCATGTTCAGTGCAGCTACGTATCATCTGGTGTTCTGTGAGGGAAAATCAGTTGATCTGTTTCTACCCTCCCTGCCACAGACCCACGTATGCTCGTGCCCATTGGTGGCACAGGGAAAGCACAACCACAGCAAACACTTTCATTAGAAAGTGACACTGGTTCTATTAAAATCCACAATATCTCAAAGACAAACTCCGTCAGGTTGATCCTTCTTTTATGGCCATGGTAACGTTCCTTGGGAACCCCTTGATTCTGCTTTCGAGGGGGAATTCCTCCCTCTGTTGTCCATGTTTCAGGCTCAACAGTCTGAGAGGCTTTCCTTTATCTGTTTTCCTCCATAGACATGTTTGATGAACCCTCTTACAGAGGCTTACTGTTTTTTAAAGTTTTGGGATCCAAGGGTTGTTTTAAGATTCAAATATTCAAGGCCTTTTCAAGTCAGTAATTTATTTGACAACATGATTTCCTTAAAAACTTAGTGGTCTTGAGATCTATTTATTTCTAGTTGGCTCAGTCACCCAATAACCACACTAAAGATCCTTTCCAGATGAAACTTCGAAAACTCATTTATTTCTCTGTTTTTAACTCCCTTGGTTATTTGTCTCAAAAAAGAAGAAAAAAAGGGAAAAAATGGGTACCTTGAGGGCACCTGAAAGACCAGGTTTGGACGGGGAAGGCAGCATTCTTAATCTAACTCTGCAGGTATCGATCTTAACAGGCCTCGACTATCCGAATTCTTTCAGTCACGTCTTTCACTTTTGAGTGCTGGAAGTAGTTGACTTTTCAAATACTGGATGCCCCAAGATTTCAGATTCTTTCTATTAGCTTTCATTATTTGCTTGGAAACTTGCTCAGTCTTGTCTGAGCTCAACTCTTTCCTCTGATACCTGGATGAACTCAGCCAGTTACAGCAAATGCATAATTCAAGTTTCTGTTTCTTAATGTTTTCCCACACAGCGTCAGTCTTAGAAGGAAACCTGGTCAACTTTGAGCCTCTCAAACTTTACCAATAAAGAGTGTTTGTTTCCAAATTTCCAGCTCTGTTATCAGTTTCCTCTCTGCCGGGAGAACAATGTCTAACAGATGTTCCATTTTTTTGTGGTTTTTTTTTTTTTTTTTGGTTGCTTTTAGGATTTTTTCATTGTCATTGTTAAAATAGCATGTACTTTAGTTAGCGTTATCTGGATTATTTAAAATAAAATTAGCACCTATAGCCACAAAAGAAAATCAAAATTATAGTAAGCTACTGCACTTCGAGCTCTTAGTCTGATTTGTCATTAATGTATCTCAAGCACCTTGTTTATTTATGGTGTTATTTTATCCAGATAGAAATTAGAAAAATATTGACTATGTAGGCTTAAATAGATGAATAAAGAGGAAATTGGTCTGAGAATATCATGCTGATAGTAGAAACAAAAATCGATGGATGTTGGTATATACATTTATAGTTACTCATTTCGATTAATGATATTCTTATTTAAACATGAGGCGTTTGGGGCGCCTGGGTGGCACAGCGGTTAAGCGTCTGCCTTCGGCTCAGGGCGTGATCCCGGCATTACAGGATCGAGTCCCACATCAGGCTCTTCCGCTATGAGCCTGCTTCTTCCTCTCTCACTCCCCCTGCTTGTGTTCCCTCTCTCGCTGGCTGTCTCTATCTCTGTCAAGTAAATAAATAAAATCTTTAAAAAAAAATTAAAAAAAAATAAACATGAGGCGTTTTGTAAATTAGTAAGGAAAAATGTATTAAAAGTGAACATTCAAAAGGAAGGAAAATGACAAAAAAGGAAAATTAAAATAAATTATAAAACTGTAAATAAGGTAACAGGATGAATCTATAACCCAAATGACATTACTTCTGTCACATCTCTTTAGTAACAGCTACAGTGTTTTGAATTCATAAAATACTCAGTAGGTAAACCAGTCATTTTGATGACTGTAAGTTGATTGGCTTTATGTCTTTGCATGTGATTACAGCAATTTCGTCAAAACTTAAAATAGCTTTTTATGCGTCTGATATTTCTTGTGTGTTATCTGCTCAGTGTATCTCTATCAACATTATTTTAATTTAATTTAACAAAAGAGGTCTTATTTAAGTTTTAAATACACTGTAAGCATTTTTAAAATGATTTTTTTAAACTATTTATTTATTTTAGAGAGAGAGCACAAGCACTAGTGGGGGGAGGGACAGAGGGAGAGGGAAAGAGAGAATCTCAAGCAGACATCTTGCTGAGCATGGAACTCAACACAGGCACAATCTCAGGACCCTGAGATCATGACCTGAGCCTGAGTGGGACATTTAACCGACTGAGCCACCCAGGCGCCTTAAATACACTTTGTTTTTAGTATGGTCCACACTTTCCTCAAAAAAGAGAAGCAAACAAAACATTAAATAAACATAAAAAAGAAAAAATATGACTAGGTGGAGGGAAAACATTAATTTGGGGAGCAAATGTGAATATGTTAAATTTTAGAGACAAAGCCTTAACAAAGTTATCCATTTATCTCACTAAAACAATGGAATGGTTAAATAAATGATAGTACATCACTTGATACAATAGTATTCAGGCATTATAAATAATGTGTCTTACTATATTTAACCATGTAAATAATTGGAATATAATACTGAGGTGAAAAGTGTAGGCTAAAATGTGTATATATACATATAACAGCATACATCATATAGTATTATATATTTCAATTATATATTTAACTGTGTATTTAAAAATTATACATATATGATATACAAATAGTATGATATATATACTATGATATTGTATATTTAATCATATTATAAATGATAGTACATATAATCTACTTTTATAAAAAATAAAAAAATACAGAAAAAAGGCATTGTATGTATGCATATACATATATGCAAATGTGTGTACATTTGCATGTGATATTTGAGGACAATGGTATGATTATTCATTTTATTTTTCATCTTTTTAACTTTTGTATTATTTTATAATGAGAGTTATTCAAATTAGACCAGCAAAAAAAAATACTCACACATAATTCAATTCAGTGCAATTATTTTTTTACAGTGTGTCAGACACTTCCTTGGTGCTCTGACTTGAAGATAGAATGAAAGAGAGTACTCAGCGCTTAGTGAGTGATTGATGTTCTGGGCCTTTCAATTTGAACAAATAAGTGTAAGGGAGTTGCATCAGGAGGTGGGCCCATTTATGTTATGCCAAGCATTACCTTAAGCAGCTTCCCCAAGGTATCTAAATCTGTCTTTTTTTTTTTTCCCATAATAAAGGATTTTTATTTTGTAAGCTTTATAAGTACTCAGAATTGGGAGTCTTTTTGCAATTCTGTCTTTCTCTTTTTATGTTTTAATATTTTTTTTTAAGATTTACTTATTTATTTGAGAGAGAGACAATGTGAGTGGGGTGAGGGGTGGAGGGAGAGGGAAAGGGAAAGGGAGAGAATCTCAAGCAGATTCCCCACTAAGCCTGGAGCCTGAGGCAGGGCTTGATTTCACAAACCTGGGATCATGACCTGAGTTGAAATCAAGAGTTGGATGCTTAACTGACTGAGCCACTCAGGGGCCTTTATGTTTTAATTTTTAATCAAAACAATGCATGCGTACCTAGTTTTAAAAATGGGAATATAATGAAACGCAGTAAAGTCCTGCCCATCCTTTTCAACTCAGTTCTCTAAGCCAGAGGCAAAACCCTTTACACATATCTGTCTAGTGGTTACCTCCTTTCCCCCTTAATAATATGCTTTTATTACTATTTCTTGACTTGGTAACATATAGGATTTTTGCTGACTAGCTGCTGTTCCCTCCATTCTCATCACCCCTCCATATAGCTGTATCACTAATTTTAAATCCCCCGTTGGGTACCTTGTTCACGTTAGTAGTATAATTTAGTAGTATAATTCCTAAATCTGCCTCTTTTTCTTCCCTCCCTCCTTCTCTGCCTCCCTTTCTCTCCCTCCCTCTCTCTCTCTCTCTCTCTCCCTTTCTTTCTGAGTATAGTTGACACACAATGTTGCATTAGTTTCAGGAGTGCTACTCAGTGATGTGACAAGTTCATACATTATGCTATGTTCACCACAAGTGTAGCTACATTAGTACATTGCTATTACAGTATCCTTGACAATTCCTTTGGTCTGCTTTTTATTCTTGTGACTCACTCAGTCCATAACTGAAATCCTGTATCTCCCTCTCTCCTTCACCCATTTTGCCCAACCCTCCACCCCTCTCCCCTCTGGCAACCATCATTTTTTCTCTTTATTTATAGGTCTGGTTCTGCTTTTTGTTTGTTTATTCATTTTTTCGATCCCATTTTTAAGTGGAATCATGATATTTGTCTTTCTTAGTCTGACTTTTTTCACTTAGTATAAAACCACCACCATGTGAGACTGATTTTATTATCATAATGCTACAGACGAGGAAACTATACATTAACATACTCGTCCAAAGTCAACTAGCTGGTAAGAGACTGGCTAGGATTTTCAATTTAATTCTGTCTGTGTCTAAAAACCATGTGGCATCCTGAGGATCTCAAACTATAGTTATAGTTAAGTGGGAAGACAAAAAAATAAAAATGCTTTGTGGCTAATATGACAACCAAATAATGGGCAAAGGTTTATGGAGTATGTAGATTAAAGAGAGGTTGATTCTGGAGTAAATGGATCAATGATTGTTGAGGGGAAAAGGCAGAGAAATACTATTTGATCTGGGTCTTCAAAGGCAAGTTGAGTAGTAAATTTTAGCAAGCAGGTAAGTGAGGGGAGTAGGACCTCCGGGCAGCATCAAAAACGTCAGTAGACACATGAATGGAGGAATGGCTTTACTCATAGATTAGCGCTTAGGGTGAAAATTTTGGTTCCTAAAAATAGCCGCACCCTTCCACTCGAGATATGACTTCTATTTTCTTTATTTCTTTAGAGCTGATATCTTCAACATATTTCACCTTTTTTTGGAATAGCATCAATATGTCTTCACCTTTCATTATAAAGTATTTTCTATATTTACTAGCCATCATGTAATATGCTGTAAAATTCTCAACAATTGGGAATGTATGCGTTGATCTATATTCAGCCAAATGAGACATGGTCAAAGAGAGAACGAGTCAGGATAATCAGTAACCTTTTTTTTCTACTCAATCCAAACAGGAAAAAAAAAATTATCTAAATTTCAAAATCATTTTTAAATAATTTTTAAAGTGTCTATTATTGAATACATTTTTTAAATTCTATTTTAAAATCTGCCTATCACAAATATCAAAAGCAAATATTTTAATTTTTCCATTGACTTCCCTTTAATGAAATTTCATTTTTTTACTAAAATTTTTCTTAAATGTTTCTCAGATTTTCTTTGTACTTTCCTTTGGTACAATTTGAAAGTTTTAATTGCATTAATAAATTTATTAATAAATACCCTGAGGTTAGTTTAAAAAAGAATTAAGAATCTTTGGAAGAAGATTTCTAAATATTTACCAAAATTTTATGATTTTATGACCATAATTCTTTATATATATAAGAAAAGAATATGTGTGTGAGGTGTGTGTGTGTGTGTGAAACTTTTCAATGTGCATTGCAGTAAAGAAGGTCTTGTAGTGTCAAGTAATCTACCAGGTGATAGGGGCAAAATTGATCCTCCATTGGTTAAGAGAAGAAATTTTTATTTTAAAGTATGTATTTGGATGGAATATTTTTTAATTATTTTATTTTATTTCATGCAAAACAGCAGCATTTTGCAGTGAATAAAAATATACTGGCATAAGATAAAATATACTACACGTAAGGGTTTTTTTTTTTCTCGTGATTTTTTTCATTAAAGAATGCTAATTTTCTCAGCTATATGATATTTAAAGTGTTACCATTTACATAACTTTTTATCATCCTATGAGAATTGCTATTTATAGTAAAAATGAAAGTTCTACCATATAATGTGATTCTCACATAAGCCAGTAACATGTAGTTAAAACTAAATTTAATATGGAAATAGATGAGTGGTGTTTTGGGTTTTGTCTTTGTTTCTGTAAGGGTAACCAACACTTTTGCAGCATTCTCCTCAATCAAGAGGATATATTGGATATGCAGACTAATATTTTGAACTTCATAGAATTTTAACTGCTGAGATAATTACTGCAACTTTGCTGGATTAAACTTTAGTACTGACTCAGATTTTAAAGGACTTGACGCTAAAATCATATTTATTTTCAATTCCTGTTTAATGAGTACCTTTAGAATTTATTGCTTAATTGCATCACACATCAATGCATTTTGCATTTTGATGAGGTGAGAGTTTTATGTGATTCTCCGGATCATTCAATTAGATATCCATAGAACAACTAAACCACACACACCAGCCCCAGAAAGGGCCACACTTTTACTTCCCATATTTTGTTTGTAAAATTAACTTGCTGCCTTCACAGCGGCTTTGTTTGCATTGTACTACCCAGAATAATTTTGGGAAAGTTTCATTTTTGGAAAGTTCATTACTTTAATTGTATTTCTCATCTCCTAATTTATATCAATTCCAACTCACCAAATCTTAGGGTATTGCAGTGACTCATTGAATATCATAATCAGGTCATTTTCAAGCTTTGAGATGTGTATAGATAGATATGAATTATTAGATATATATTAAAATATATATGATTATATCTGAATGTAATTATTACCTATGTATTTAAATATATGATATAGTATATCCACAATTTTATGTGATTATATATGATCATATGCATATCTTTATCTATTATCTCTCTAAAACCATATCTATGTATTATATCTTCCCTGCCTTTAGCATCTCACAAAATATCACCCACTGTTCTTGTTATTTGATTATTTGAACCTTGATATTGACATTTCTGAGAAAAGGTAGTATAGTCATTGGACAGAACTCGCAATTATCTGCACAGAAGAATATAATCCCCACGGTTTATATGAAAATGGGTATTAGGTTGCTTACGCTCTTCAGTGAGAAAACATAATTAAAATAAAGAAAGGTATACCTCTTAATTTTCATTTCTCTACCATGGAAGATTGTCAAGGAAGAGAGGAAGCTAAGAGAGGCATAAAAGTGATGCCATAATCGCCAGTCTTTTTTTTTGAAGTTTCTCTTGAACATATTTTTCAGATATTAAATTCAGATTTTTAGATCTTAAAAAAAAATACCATGCGTAGATTACATTTTCTTGTGGACCTGTGATTGTAGCATTTTATATTAAATACAAGGCAGGGACTCTCATTTCCCAGCCTATATTGCTTTTATACCAGATGTGAAACACATTATAAAGACCATAATGGAAGGAACCCAACTATTCCATTTTGAATTCCCTTTTTGTTTTAGCAACAGGGCATAATGTTCACTGTTATGAGCTATCACATGCACACCTTATCTTTAAAAAATTACTCTAGTAATCCCATTTAGAATAAATTACACTACATGTGTCCAGCACTCTCAATGAAATTCATTCTAGTAGAATTTAGAAAACACCACAGTATTTCAGATTTTTATTCTCCATTCCTTTTTCTTATGAAATTTTCTCCTCCCCATAGTAAGCATTTAAAAAAAAAAAAAGTAAGTTAGAGGGGAAATTTAAAAAATCATGTTTTTCAAGGGAATCCCTACTTTACTATTGTACCACGGATCCTTGTAGGATTACAATTTTCCATCAGAAAGCAGCTTTTTTTGTATTTGAATGTATTTCGTTGTCTGTTTACTGGCCTTGTGTGGCTCCTTAGTGGTAGTGGAGGGATGTAATTAGAGAACACAGCAATAGGAAATCACTAATGGGAGTCTGCAACTGTCAGCAGTTTTTCACTTTTCACATGAGGATGGCTTTGTTAATTGGATTAAGTCTGCCTCTAACTGTAATCTCAGCAAGCATCAGTTAAAGGAAGAACTGCCATGTCACACCTGGGCTGTGTGCTAGGAGGTGAAGCACACAGTTAACAAGAATCATTTAAAGCACAGCCTATGTGCATAATTAACTATGCTTATTTCCTTGATTAAAAATCTGCTTATCAAGGATAATTGTTCAACTGAATCTTCAGGGATATAGGGAGTAAGTACTTATAGTATTTGAATTAGAGGTGGATTATAGATGTCACCAACTGTTTTAGTTATTAGGCAACAAAATCATAGCTGATGTTATAGGCTTTAAAAGGAGTGCAAATACTGAGTTTTAGTAATAGTGGATGGCAGGGAATTACATTGTCACTTAGAATATTTGTAGTAATGAAATACATGCAGGATCAAGAGAATACAGAGTAATACCTGCTGGATGTGGAATTGATTTGTGAACTAATTTTGCTTATTTGAATAATTTAATGACATTTACTGGAAAAGAGGGTTCTTTATCAACATCATGATCTCTATTTAGAAACTTTCAGACTACATCGCCAGGGTCTTTGCATCTATATGGGGCCAAGTAACCAAGTTTTAGTCAGTGAAACGTGAACAGAGACGCTGGCCACTCAAATGTCCCTCATACTTTCCAAAACAATCTCTCTCATTACTGGTTTGTGGGATGCAGTTTCCAATGGAACATTCTCAATCCCCGCAGAATGACCAAACCTTTAGCTGGAGTGGAGTTAGGTCCCAGATGACTGCATGGAGCACTGCAACTGATTCACTTTACAGTGTGTGTGGAGTGAGAAGTAAAACTTTGTTATAGATACCCTAAGACCTGGAAAGCGAGGATGCTGAAAATCTTATTTTGATAGTTAATATAGTTTGAAATTTCCTTTGTACCTTGGGAGATACTAATGTTGATAGTTTTTTCCCCCTGCAGTTAGTGGAGAACTGTGAGACGCCCTATGTAGAATAAAAATCCCTTTTGAATCTACATGGCTCCTACCTCCACTGTTGTCAGCTGTAAAAGTCAGCACCCTGGGTTAAGTGCGTAGTAACTCAACTGGGTATTGCAGGGCCCTGGACATAGCAAAATCACTAGTAATGCGGACATTGTAGCCTCTGCTCTTGGTAAAGGTAAAGCCCTTACCTTTAGGATGCTTTACTTGCTGGTGTTTATGCTCAGGCTCAATATTCCAGCCACAGCACATACGAATTTAAGAAATGAGCATACATCTCTTCCCCCACCCATTTCTTGTTTCATGCATCATATGCTTTTATTCCAGTAAATCTACTAGCATCAAAATGAGAAACTCAGATTTATTCTAACTATCAGATTTTAGGGGTATTAGAAGACACAAATGTTACCACGCACTAAGTCAAGCCAGTTTTCCACCCTGAGGTCTGTGCCCAGTGGAAACTCTAAGTAAAATGCCATTGGTTAGCATGATTTGCTTATTAAGGGAGTGAGCAGTGTGCTACAATTAAATATCTCTTAAAACACACAATCTTTATGCTAGATTCTTCTTTCATTTAAACTTATCTTAAGAAATAAATATACAGCAATTTATAACTATTAAATTCACAAACCTTATGAACCATTGTCAGTTATACCACTTGGGTAATGCATTTAGAAAAGATTATGCCAACTGAATTAGATGAGAGCTTAGAGAACAAAATATTAGGTCATTTGTCAAAGTCCTATTAGAATGAATGATTTTAAAGAAGTGTTCTCTGTAACCTTTCTATTTCTATATCCTTTCAGCAACAATGAGTGACTATTATAAAATTTTTAAAAAGAATCTTTTCCTTGATTCCTCTCCTCTGTTCTTAAGGAAGATGTACAATATTGCATAGGAAGCCAGTGTTTTATAGAGAAAGAGAGGATGCTTACCTAGGAGTGACACGAACTCTTCTATCTAATTACTTTCAGGCTCTTGGACTATTCCCCTTCCTGCCCAGTGGCTTGGTGCATCTGTGCTGGATAATCTCTAAATTCATTCCCAGATCCTTTATGAAATGTGAGAAATTATAGGAGACTTGAACAGTCAGAGAGCTCTTTTGAATTATTTTGTTTTTCCTTCAAATACCAACTATCTTTTAAGACCTCACTTTCAAATATCCCAAATTCTCAAAAAATTTTTATTTAACTGAAATCTCCAACCTTCTACCAAGGTTGTACATGAAATGATTCTCCCAATGAGAGGAGGAGAGAGTGAAAGCAGCACCAGCAGAATGTCTACATCTAACACTCACTAGTTCACTGTAGAAGAGCCTTAACTATTTGTCATCTTTATTTTTTTCTAAGATTTTTATTTATTTATTTGAGAGAGAGAGATAGCGAGAGAGATAATGAGAAAGAGCACAAGTGGGGGAGAGAAAGAGAAGCAGACCCCCTGTCGAGCCGGGAGACCGAAATGGGACTTGATCCCAGGACCCTGGGATCATGACCTGAGCCGAAGGCAGAGGCTTAACCAACTGAGCCACCCAGGCATCCCAGTTTGTCATCTTTAAATCACCAATTTATTATCTACAGTTCTTACAGAGGGTCAGAAGTCTAATACAGGTCTCACCAGACTAAAAATCAAGGTGTTGGTGGGTTGTGTTTCGTTCTGGAGACTCTAGGGGAGAATCTTTTCTCTGTTCAGTCAGGTCGTTGGTAGAATTCAGTTTCCTTGCTTATTCGGGATTGTTGGCAACTATAGGGAGAGGTCTTTATTTTCTTGCTGCTCTCATTTGAAGGCTGTTTCCAGTGTTAGAGACCACCACGTTTCTTGCCTCATGGTCTTGGTTCTCACGTCTTTTCTCTCTGACCCACTCTTCTGCCTCTTTCTTCTTCTTCTTTTAAGGATCATACAATAAATTGGGTCCATTCAGATCATCCTTCATAATCTCCGCCATCTCAAGGTCTTTAACCTTAACCACATCTGCAAGTCTCTTTTGCCAAACAAGTTGACATAGTCTCAGGTTGCTGGGATCAGATCATGGACATTGTGGGAGGCCATTATTCTGTGCACAACAGATATTTATTATGAAAAGTGACTTTCACATTACAAATTGAATTTTAATTTAAAGATTAAGGGGAAAAAATATCTTATCTATTTAGAATGCCTAAAATTTAGTCTAAGTCATTCGGAAATATTGTGAAAGTTTACTTACATATTCGTATTTACTATCCATAGTATAATAATTCACTAAGATTTTAGTATATTAGGAAAGATATCTTATGTAGATTGAAGTTATTTTCAATAAGCTCAGGAAATGCCTTTTTTACTGAGAAAATTTCTCTTAATAAAGAAGTAAATTCTGTCTTAAATCATTGGGCTTCACTTTTCAAAAGAAAATACATCTGTGGTATGTTTTGATGACATTTAATTTTAAAAAGTATAATTTTTGTAGAAGATATAAATATCCATAAAGCCCTGAACTAATGTCCTTTAAGTCAGCAGTTGCAGATATATTATCCTAAGACTATGACGTCTAATTTGGAAAGTTCTGTGCATGCAGCAATTTTACAGGGACTTGCCAATCTATTTTACTGTATTTTTTTGTCTTTGCTCTTTTACTTTCTGCTATCTCTAGTAGCCTGTTTAATTTTACAGTTCCTGAAGTATTTTTATTTTAAAAAGTAAAGACTGGAACTGCATACTATAATGGACAGAGAAGATTATATATATATATATATATATATATATATATATATATATATATACTTTTAAATGTCATAGATTCAACTTAACTAGAAGAAAATAGCTTTTGTATGCCTATTATTTAATTTAGAATATATCAAAAGTACATGAATTGTTTTACTTGCATTATGTTAAAGAGCAATTAATATAAATTTATTTTCAATTATATTTCAAAATTTATTGAATTAAAGAATATTTGGTCCTGTAAGCATGAAGATTAAAGGGTTTTGGAAATGAGCCACAAGAATCATTTACCATGAGTGTTCAACCTTACACCAACTAACTACAATTAACATTAAATAATTTAGCTGCATTTTAATGTATATACCTTGGTCCTTGATTTTATAGTTAAGGTACTTAATAAGCAATTGGAAGACATAAAAATAAAGTAATTCCCTTAAACCATAATAAATATGTTTACTATGATAGTTAGGAAGGAAAAGAAGAATAAAACACAGTCCCTGAGTATAAGAAAACATTAACATTGAAAGAGACATTGTCAGGATAGTATTTCTGGAAAATTCTACAACTCTGTATTTCAGTCTTATACTAAAAATGCATTATTATAAGCCCACTAGACCTGACAGATATCTGTAGAACACTACACCCAAAACAGCAGAATATATTTTCTTAACAAGTGCGCACAGAATGTTCTCCAGGATAGATGATATGTGAGAACATAAAAAAGCTTCAACAAATTTAAAAGGAATAAAATACAAATTATGTTCTCTGGCCATAATGTAGTAAAATTAGAAATTAATATCAGGAAGATCTGGGAAATTTCAAATATGTGGAAATTAAATAATACACTTGTAAATTAGAAAATAATTTGAAATAAACAAAAGACACAATATACCAAAACCTATGGAAGTCAGCTAAAGCAGTATTTAGAGGGAAATATATAGCTGTAAATATTTACATTGATTCAGAACAAAGATCTTTTGCCCATTTCTTGACTGGATTATTTGCTCTTTGGGCTTTGAGTTTTATAAGTTCTTTGTAGATTTTGGATACTAACCCTTTATCTGATAAAATATTTGCAAATATCTTCTCCCATTCTGTAGATTGTTGTTTGGTTTTGTCGACTGTTTCCTTTGCTCTGCAAAAGCTTTTTATCTTGAAGAAATCCTAACAGCTCATTTTTGCCTTTGTTTCCCTTGCCTTTGGAGATGTGTCTATCCAGAATTGCTGCAGCTGAGGTCAAAGAGGTTGTTGCCTATGTTCTCTTCTAGGACTTTGATGGATTCCTGTCTCATATTTAGGTCTCTCATCCATTTTGAATTTATTTTTGTGTATGGTGTAAGAAAGTGGTCTAGTTTCATTCTTCTACATGTGACTGTCCAATTTTCCCAACACTCTTTGTTGAAGAGACTGTCTTTTTTTTCACTGGATAGTCTTCCCTGCTTTGTTGAAGATGAGTTGACCATAGAGTTGAGGGTCCATTTCTGGGTTCTCTATTCTGTTCCATTGATCTATGTGTCTGTTTTTGTGCCAGTACCATACTGTCTTGATCACAGCAGGAAGTCCGGAATTGTGATGCTACCAGCTTTGGTTTCTATTTTTCAACATTCCTTTGGCTCTTTGGGGTCTTTTCTGGTTCCGTACAAATTTTAGGATTATTTGTTCCGGCTCTGTGAAAAGTGTTGATGGTATTTTGAAAGGGATTGCATTGAATGTATAGATTGCTCTGGGAAGCAAGACATTTTAACAATATTTGTTCTTCCAATCCATGAACATGGCATGTTTTCCATTTCTTTATGTCTTCCTTAATTTCTTTCATTAACAGACATTTCTCCAAAGACATACAAATGGCCAACAGACACATGAAAAAATGCTCATCATCCTTTGGCATCAGGGAAATACAAATCAAAACCACAATGAGATACCACCTCACACCAGTCAGAATGGCTAAAATTAACATGTCAGGAAACAACAAATGTTGGTGAGGATGCAGAGAAAGTGGATCCCTCTTACACTGTTGGTGGGGATGCAAAGTGGTGCAGCCACTCTGGAAAACAATATGGAGGTTCCTCAAAAAGTTGAAAGTAGAGCTATCCCATGACCCAGCAATTGCACTACTAGGTATTTACCCCAAAGATACAAATATAGTGATCTGAAGGGCCACCTGCACCCTAATGCAGGAATGTCCACAATAGTCAAACTATGGAAAGAGCCCAGATGTCCATCGACAGATGAATGGATAAAGAAGATGTGGTGTATATATACAATGGAATATTACTCATCCATCAAAAAGAATGAAATCTTGCCATTTGCAACAACATGGATGGAACTAGAGGGTATTATGCTAATCTGAAGTAATTAGAGAGGGAGAAAAATCAAAAGAGACTATTAATCATAGGAAACAAACTGAGGGTTGCTGGAGGGAAGTGGGTGCGAGGATGGGATAACAGAATGATGGGCATTAAGGAGGGCACATGATGTATGAGCACTGGGTGTTATTACAACTGATGAATCACTGAACTCTACCTTGAAACTAATAATACAGTATTTGTTAATTGAATTTAAATTTAAAAAATCATTTAAAAAAGAAGAAAGGTCTTAAATCAATAAACTAATTTCCACACTAAGACACTGAAAAACAGGATCATACTAAGCCCAAAGGAAGTACAAGAAAGGAAATAGTAAGGATTTGGGTGTAAATTAATGAATTATAGATAACTAACAGAGAAAAAATTTAAATCTCAACAATTAGGTCTTTGAAAGTATCAACAAAATTGACAAACTTTTAGCTAGACTGACCAAGAACAAAAAAGATTCATATTATTAAAATCAAGAAAGAAAGGGGTAACATTGCTACTGAACTTGCAGCAATAAAAAATAAATATAAGAGAAGGGTATGAGCAATTAAATGCCAACAAATTAGATAATTTAGATGCAGTGGACAGATGCCTAGAAAGACATAAAAGTACAGGAAAACAAAACAAAGCTAAAACTACCCACAATGAAAATTCCAGGTGCAGATGATTCTATTTGTGAATTCTACCAAATATACAAAGAATAATTTACAATAATCCTTCACAAACTCTTCCAAACAGTAGAAGAGGAGAGAATATTTCCCAACTTATTTCATGAGGCAAGTATTACCCTGATAACAAAATTAGACAAAGATGACTCAAGAAAAGCACAGACCTAGAATGATCAGTAGGGGAAGAAAGGGATAAAGAAAGGGGGGTAATCAGAAGGGGGAATGAAACATGAGAGACTGTGGACTATGAGAAACAAACTGAGGGCTACAGAGGGGAGGGGAGTGGGGGAATGGGATAGGCCGGTGATGGGTAGTAAGGAGGGCACATATTGCATGGTGCACTGGGTGTTATACACAACTAATGAATCATCGAGCCTTACATCGAAAACCGGGGATGTACTGTATGGTGACTAACATAATATAATAAAAAATCATTATAAAAAAAAAAAAAAGAAAGAAAAAGAAAAGCACAGACCTGCCTTTGGCTCAGGGGTGATCCCAGAGTCCTGGGATCAAGCCCCACATCAGGATCCTCTGCTGGGAGCCTGCTTCTTCCTCTCCCACTCCCCCTGCCTGTGTTCCCTCTCTTGCTGGCTGTCTCTCTCTCTGTCAAATAAATAAATAAAATCTTTAAAAAAAACAACCACCAAAAAAAGAAAAGCACAGACCAATATATTTTATGAATATAGACACAAATGCTCCACGAATACTAGGGAACTGAAAAACAATATATAAAAATTATTATACAAGATGGACACGTGAGATTTACCCAAGGAATATAAGGTTAGCTTAACACCTGAAAAAATCGATTATTGGAATACACCATATAGTGGTTTCCTAACGCTGCTATAACAAATCACTACAAACTTGATGGCTTAAATATATATTTTAATAATTTATTTAAATTTTATTGATTCTGCTCTTTGCTATATTATTTCCTTTATTGGAAGCTTAAATTAAATATATATACATATTGGAAGCTTAAATTAAATATATATACATATATAATTATTCAATCCTAATTTTCTATTTTCTAATAACCCATAGGTTATTCATAGATGTACTGTTTAATTTTTAAATATTTAACAGTTTTCCAGATACCTGTTAATTACATTCTAAAAATATACTTTGCATGATTTGAATTCTTCCAAATGTGCTCTATTATCTTTGGTTGTTTTATAGCTTTGCAGATGTTCCACGGGCCTTTGAAAAGTGTATATTCTGCTTTTGTGGGATGAAGTCTACTATAGTCTAACTGATACTCTGTGATCAATTACTAATTGTTCCCACTACACTTGTGGATTTGCCTATAGTCTTTTTATTATTTCACTTGTATCCCACATGTATTCTGAAACTCATTTGTTCAGTCCATAAATGATTTGGGGATTGTTATATCTCCCTGATAAACTGAACACTTGACCATTTTGTAATGTTTATCCTGTGTAATCTTCCTTGATCTGAAGTATGTATTTTTTCTAATAGCAAAATAGCCATGTCAGCTTTCTCTAGATTTGGTGTCTCCATCCTGTTTTTTCCCATTATTTTGTTTTTGGCCTATTATTCATATCTAAAGTGAGGTTATTATTGCCAGCATAAAAGTAGGACCCTCTGTTTTAATCCCATTGGTCAATTACTGTCTTTTAATTGGTAAATTCAGACTGTTTACATTTGTTGTAATAATTCATACAACTAGATTAAAATCTATGATCTTAAAATTTTTTTTAATAAAATCTGTGATCTTTTTAGTTCTGTTATTTTATCTTTTTTCCCTTTGAAAGGCTAATTTTTGATTGAATATTTTTATGACTTCATTTTTATTTAAATTTTGTTGCTAATTTTCCTTTGGTGTATATCTAATTTCATCTTTTTCAAATAATATTAAACTGTTCCAAAAATATCAACTATTCCAAATATTGTCTTCTGAATTGCATATATTATCACAAAAATCTGCCATATTTCTTCACATTCACTTATGATATAGGGATGAAGAAGGGGAAGAGCAGCAGAAATTACAGAGGCACAAAGTCTTGTAAGCATAGTTCTCTTAGGCCAGAGATTAATACTCAATGCATCTGAGAAATTAAATAGAGAAGTACCCTCTGTTTGCTCCTTTCCCATTCAATTCTATCCAAAAAACTTACTAAACTATTATTTATTTTCATATTTTATGACTTTCCAAGTCAATGCCATATGCTATATGATTTTTATCATGTTCTATAATCTTATCAACTTGAAACTCCTGCATGCTAAGAAGAACGAAAATATCATGTCATTCTTAGACTATAAAGGGATTAAATCTATTTTTTCCCTTTCCAAATTGTACTTTGTAAATGTTAAATCAAGTTTTAGTTATTGTAACTAGACAAAAATCTGGAATTTAGAAAATGTAGAATTTAGAAACCTTAGATATAAAACTTTTTCAATCAACCTCAATAAAATTTCACATTTTTTCTATGCTAGGTAAGTGATGGAAAGGTGGACAAATTTAGTAATTCACTGTTTAATCTCAATAAATATCTCTATGCCATGTTTCTCATACTTCAAAGTATCCAAGTCGTGATCTCAGGGTCCATGTGAGATCTAGCCACCTTGGGCTCTGTGCTCAGCAAGGAATCTGCTTGAGATTCTATCTCCCTCTCCCTGCCCCTCCTACTTGTGCTCTCTCTCTCAAATAAATAAATCAAAAATAAAATAATTTTCCATAATAAGAAATACATTTGTAATGAAGCACAGGAAAAGCTAGGAAAAAACATGAATATCTGAGATATCAACTATATGCCAGGCTCTGTGCAAAACATTACTGATACAGAGATAAATAAATTAGAATCCTAATCCTCAGGAAACTTGAAGCTTTTCTGTCATAATAAAGATTATTGCTTCCAAAAACAATAAAGAATACAAAACTACTTACATTTTTATTAATGTAAAATTACAGGTACACTTGTAAATACATAATTGGCTCTTCATAGTAGAAGTTTGGTAATATATATTCTGCAGCAGTAGAAAATGGAGTATAAATGAGCACTTAATGCTCAGTGTTGAGATTAGACCTGTTTACATAAGTGATTTTATGATTTTTATTTTATTAACCTGACAATTACCTTCTCCTAATCATCATTCACTCACAGTCACTTATTTACAGGTTAGCAATAATGTTGATTACATAAACAGTTAATTATTATCCAGTTAATTCTATCCATTTGATTGTCTTTGTGAATACTACCTAAGTGTTCTATATGAATATATCTGAATATTTACACAGGATTATTTTCAAGATGATACAAGGATTCTTTCCTGTAAGAGTGGTATCTCCTGTGTAAGAAAAATCTAGATTCACTATCCTATTAAAGGGAGAGATTAGAGGAAAAGGAAAAATTTTAGGATACAATTTTAGCAGGAATTTCTGGTCCGTATCAACTACTTTTCCATTAAATGTCAACATTGTGCTTTTAAAAAGGGCCTCATCGGTAGCTGGGGGACACAGATAGAATCCAGTCCCTGAGGACAGAGGTTTCATAAGTACAAGGCAGATTAACTGGTCCCTCATCAACTGGGTCAGTATTCAGGACAGGGATGTGATTATAGTGGAGAACAGGAAAGTAAACCAGTAACTGGGGTAGACTTATAGTCATTTGGACTGGCTATCCATGGTGGAGGTTAAAAGAATCTCTGCTTCAAATCGTGTTATGAATTGAGAAGCTGGAATTGAGTATTGAATTTATGGCCAAAACCCAATTTCAGATTCAAGCCAAAAGTAACGCTGATTAAAATAGAAAATAAATTTATTAATTTAGAGTTTATAATTTAAGAAAGTGGTAGTTTTTATTTGTTAAGAACTTACAAGTTTCTAGGATCGGTATGCATGTGTGGGTGTAGGTGTGTACACACACAAGTTATGTGTGTCTTGTGTATATGTATATATTTACAACAGTCCTTTGAGTTAAATATTTTCTTTTCTTTTTTATAAATAAAAAATGTGAGTCTCAAAAAGTTTAAGTAAATTTTAACATTAGAGGAATTGTAAGTAGTAGTCTCTTTCTTCTGTAATTATTCAATATGAAATGATGTACTCACAGGTCTGAATACCAGAATAAATCCACTATACATTTAGAGGGTTGTGTCTGACACTTTTTGGACTTTCGTCCTCTCCTGTTGTAAGTTGCTACCTGCCATTTTGTATGATTTGGGTAACTACCAGATCACCACCCAATTCAATCACTTAACACACATTTAAGCAACACATACTTTTGCCAGGTCTTCTAATGTTCATTTGTTTTTTTCTTATTAATATTATCTATGTCCAAGTGACAGTTGCCTGACTTGCTCCTTCTACCTTTTGAGAGAAAAATAAAATGTCAGTAAAATTAGGTGATTAAGTACAATTTGTCTACTTATAAAATTATTGTATCTTTGTTCATATTTAATTAATAGACTCTTTAGTGGGATTGGATGGTGTGACCAACATTTTCAGAAACCCACATGCTTGGGGTCCCTGGGTGGCACAGTTGGTTGAGTGTCTAACTCTTGGTTTCGGCTCAGGTCATGATCTCAGGGTCAGGAGATCAGAGGCTCCACCTCAGGCTCTGTGCTCAGCACAGAGTCTGCTTAAAACTCTCTCTCCCTCTGCCTCCCCCCCCAGCCCCCGCCGCCATCTCCCTCTGAAATAAAAATTAAAATAATAATAATAATAAAAGAAACCCTCAGGGCCATCTGGGTGACTCAAGTCAGTTAAGCGTCTGCCTTCAGCTCAGGTCATGATCCCAGGGTCTGGCAATTGAGCCCCACATCGGGCTTCCTGCTGGGGTGGGGGGGGGGCTGCTTCTCCCTCTCCTCCCCACTTGTGCTGTCTCTCACTATCTCTGCCACTATCCCTGTCCTTCTCTCTCAAATAAATAAAATCTTTTGAAAAAAGAAAAGAAAAAAGAAACCCACATGCTAGGGTTCAGTGTGATTTCCTTCCAAATTTTTGTCCCTTTATTCAAAATCTTGCAAATAACTTGGATACCTAAGCCCTTTGGGAAATTCTATCTTAACAGTTTTAATGACTAAATGAGAATTTAATGTAATTTAAATTTAATGTTTATTTAATGTAATTGCTTATTTAATTCTCTTTGATATTTGTTTTAACTGTTCAATTGACATACTTCTTGAGATTAACTCTCCCTTGACAAAACATTCCCTGAAAAATTCTCAAAAAAATATTTTAAAGCGGAAGCACAGCAAAGAATGCCCTACTTCCTCCTCTGATCATATCTCTGTCTGAGATTGCTTATGTAAGCACTTCCACAAAATTTAGTGGTCAGGGAAATTATCACTGGGAACAAATGTGGCAGATTATACTCTTGCAGGTATTTTTTCTCAATTTCTTCATTTAAACTTGAATACCTCGGCTATAAACAGTAGAAGGCATTTTTTAAAATTTTACTCAAATATATGTTTCATAAATTCACTCCTTATATGTGATTATTACTGTATGATATTTGTTCATATCAGTTTTATTAGATATCTGTTTTTGGCACAAGCTTTTGAAGATTGGTTAATTTTTAGTTATCTGTATCAATGAAGTTGATCAATGAAGTGAATAAACCTCAGCAGAAATAATTAAGAACCTATGCTAGTTGTGGCAGAGAAGGTTGCCAACAAAATAATCATTTTTTTTTTACAAAAGCTATGAATTGGAACATATAATTCCCCTCTGAAAACAGTTCTTTCTGGTTATATATAAAAACAAATACAGACTTCATAATATGTCCAACTGAGTGATGAGAAATCTGACCCCTTCATGCTCTCATCCACTCACCCACCAAACTTGCTACACCCTGGACTTGGCGGTCATTGTCTGCTCAGGGAGCATGCCAAAGTCTTCTCTAAAGACCTTCACACATTTTATTTTCTATATCTCGTGTAGTCTAGACAAGGGGACTTGTCCATGGATGGACTGCTTACCAGTTATCAAATGATATTTCATAGATCAATAGATAAGTCATTTGAATATAACCAAACACTTAACTATGTTCAGTTATTTGTTTTGTTTTGTTTTATCCTTAGCAAAAATTTCTCGATGAAGTGCTTTATCTCTTCCAGAATAGTAAGTTGAGAAACAGTGTTCTAGATGTTTTGCCCTCCCTTTTTCATTGCTATTTAACACATTCCTTTATGCTATGACGCAGACATCAGTTTTTACTGTCTACAGAGAACTCCTCCTTCAAGTCTTAGCTTAAGGGTAAGCTCCTCAGGGAGATTTGTGGGCCACCAAGCTAAAATTAGTTGCTTGTCCCATTCAGTGTTTTCTATCAAGACACTTTATTTGATTTTTATATAACAGTAACCATAACTTACAATTTTATATTTATTAGTTGCTTACTTGGTTTCTATTCGTACCCCCCCTCCAGAACTATAAGTTTAATAAAGACCTATGCTACTTTTGAGCACTACGTCTAGTGTCTGGAGTAATGTATTCAATACCTAAATAAAAACACATATGTATATGTTTGACTGTGTATTTATATGGTTACTAAGAAGAAACAAGTCTCTCCTGCTTTAGCTCATTGAGCTGTAGTTCAATGGCCTAACAAATATTTGAGTGTTATTTGTTTTTCATTTTCTGGAGAATTTTTCCCTAAGAAATAATTGGTATTATAAATTTATGCTTTGACTCAAACCACAGCTTCAGGTTCTATCTTCCTAGACCATCTAATTTGGGGAATATAGCTGTCATGTATATGTTACTGCAGTTTGTGTATACCTGTATCCTAGAAAATGTCACTCCATACTGAATTTATCTGTTTACATGTTGTATCCTCCATTGGGCAATACACTGCTAAAGGATAGGGAATTTTATAACTGTCTTTGTATTCCCACTTTTTCTTATTGGATGTGTAACCGTACACTAACCATATAATATGAAGTCTGTTTAAAAGTAACCTCTAGGGGGCGCCTGGGTGGCTCAGTCAGTTAAGTGCCTGATTATTGATTTTGGTTCAGGCCAGGATCTCAGGGTCCTGAGATTGAGCCCTGAGTCAGACTGGTCGTGGGTGTGGAGCCTCCTTGGGATTCTCCCTCTCCCTCTGCCCCTCCCACCTCTTTGCCCTCCCCCCTTTAAAAAAAAAAAAAGTAACCTCTAGGAGGACCTATGTTGCTCATTGTTCTCCCATTACAACGTGGACTCTTTGGAAGCAGGAGATAAATTTTATTTGTCTCTTTATTACCAGCTACTACCCCAGTATGGACAAAATTACAGCACACACACACACACACACTTTCTGTGCATTCTGGAATAAAAAGCAAAAAAATATTAAATAATAGAAGGTGCCTTTGAGATGATTTATTCATCCCTCTCATTCAGAGATGAGGAAACGCTCTTAAAGGTAGTATAATTGTCTAAGATCACAAAGCCATTTGGTATCAGAAATGTGATTAGATTGATTCTCCTCCGGTGTATTTTTAGGTGTATGTTTTAGCTGCAACTCCTCTATCCCTCAGACAGCCACAACCTGAACAAAAGAGAGGAGCTGTTGAGTCTCTGAAAGGCTGAAGTGAGCCCAAAGACTGCATACGAATTAAGGGCAAAAGCCTTCTTGGGATTCTGACATCAGTGTATTTCTTCCTTCCCTCTGGGCTGTGAATACACTCAGTGGCTTGAATAGAAATCATAGAGGGAGAAAAAGACTTCTACATCCTAAAGCATTCTCTAACTTGAGAATGTTGATGTTTTATATTATGTTTGAATATTTTTCTTTAAAAAAGAAAAAAAAAAACTTATCTCACTTGGACAGGCTGACATTTAGCCAAAAGCAATTTTCAACAAGTCCCCCGTTTTAGCCAGGGACGAGTGATTATACAAAGATAGTCCAGCCATGCCTTTAAGGTTCATGAGTCAAGCTCCTTATTTTTCTCATCCACACTATGGACACTGATGCTTTGGTGAGCTAAACTTAAGAAAGAATATCGCATTTCCACCAAGGTACACGGGACTGGAGCACTCATGCGGAGTGGAGAGTGAGGCAATTCTGTCTTAAGTCACATTTCTCTTGGTTGCCTTGTCATCCAGGTGACATGGAAGGGCAAGCTTGATCTCAGAATGCAAAAGGATAGTGAAATGATAATGAGATGTGGTCCAGAAAAATAGAGCAAGAATTGTATGTTTTATTTTTGGTCATAGAAATAGTGTCAATTTTTTCAACTTATTGAAGAGGAAACAAAGGCATAAAAGGGTAAAACTATTGTTTTTAACTTTGTTTCTAAATCAGGGCTTTCTTCTAGCTGGAACTGCTTGTAGATTCCCAAACATGCTAGTAAGTATCATCCTGGCTTTGCTCAAACTGCTACATATGTCAGGCATGCACCCAAATCCTGACCCCTCTCTCGTCCACACCCTCAGTATGCACCCCATTATTTAACAGTAGAAATGATAGAAGTGACATACGTTCAGTGGATTAGGACGAACGATGCCTAAACAGAGCAGAGTTAGTGGAAGAAAAACCAGGACAGGATAGTATAACAGAAATCAGGTAAACCAGGTAGAAAGATTGATCAAGTCAACTAACAGAAATATTTTCTAAAAGGAAAAAGAAAAAACATATTTACGAGCAATGTCAGCACAGTGGAAGTCAGACCATTTGGGGTCAAAGAATAAATAGGAGGTGAGTAACTTTTTTAAATCAAAATTCTTTAGTTGTTTTAGTTCCCATTCTATTCCTTCAAAAAGTTATTTTAGGAAATAAATAACTTTCTTGTTTTAGGAAATATTATAGTTAGAAGGCCTGATACTTAAAGTAAATATTTTCTCTTCAACATTGTATGTTAATCCAAAGTAAGATGATTATATTGTGAATGACTTCAATTCAGAGCGATGGTCCTAAGGCAATGTTCTAAGTGAATCTCTTTACTTCATCGCAGTGGCTTTGTTAAGAAATTGCATCTTTCATAGAAACAACAATTGGAACAATTAATTAGTTTCAATTTTAATTAAACGATGATCTCATTTAGCTCTGATTAAATTACAACAGCTAGATAAATCCAGACAGCAACACTTAGCTAATGTAATTAGGTATGGCATTGCTTTTCTGTATTTCCCTTCTGAATGACTAATAGTTGGGTGCTAGTGTTTTCCTTACACAAGATTCTCTGCACTTTTATTGGACAGGCATATGTAAACAGTAAGCAAAGTAAAACTAACTAACTGATATCTTACTTGCTTTTTCAGTTTTTTAAAATATTTTGTGATACATGACAAATAATTGTCTTTTTCTCTATTAGAACACAAGACAACCCTCAACAAAAATTTAGTTTTCTGAAAAAGTAAATTTCTAAATTATTTTGAGATAGTAGGAGTTAAAGTTCACTGTAGAAAGCCTAATCCTCCCTACCTTCACTATTTTTATTAAGATTTTATTTATTTATTTATTTATTTATTTATTTATTTATTTATGAGACAGAGAGAGAGAGTGTAAGGGGGGGAGGGTTGTGCAAAAGGCCGAGCAGACCCTCTGAGTGTGGAACCAGAAGCCGGGCTAGATCTCAGGACTCTGAGATCCTGACCTGAGCCTAAATCAAGAATAGGATGCTTAACTGACTGAGCCATCCAGGCATCCCCCTACCTCCACTATTTAAAAAAATAATAATTTTACTTGGATTGATTGTCAATCTTAGTTCAATACTTGCATTGTATTTTCGTCTTTTCTCTTCCTTTTTTTTTTCCTCTCTAGTTATATGTGCCTAAAAAGACTGAACTTCAAGTGGTTATAACCTATGACTCAGTCTTAAAATTTCTGACTTTCTTAGAGAATTATGTATCAATTAGGGATGAGATTTTCACAAATAACGGTAATCGGAATAAAACTGAGATTAATTTTCTTTCAAAGAACAAATAAATCCAGGGATAGGCATCTGAGGTTCGGGTAGCAACTGTTAAAGAAAAGAAAATATCTGCTGGGTGAGATGAATAAGTAAAAGTCAATTTTGTTCCTGATGAGGAACAGAAGGCTGGCTGAAGACAAAGCAGAAGCTGACACCCATGTATGTGACATTCCTCGGCACTCCTGGAGCCCTAAAACTAGGGAAAGGAAAAAACAAATGAATAACTGACAGAGATCACAATCTTGGGAGGCCTGGGTCTCCCTCAGTTTACACATGTCGTAGTGATTTACAAGGAAGAAGCTTTCTTATCAATAGCCTAACTTCCAGAGACCCATAATTCAGTTTCCTGAAGCCCTAACATTACCATCCCCTCCATAAAATTGACGGAAGCTGAGGCAGAAGGAAATGTAAATAAAACGGAATTTCTTTCCGGACCCTCAACCCATTGATAAGGACGCGTGATAGGAGGAAAGTAACATTCTCCAGGGAAGCTCCCAACTATTTTACTATTAACACCTTCTAGAGGGGTCAATGACCTTAACTTGACAATAGCAAGGCCTCCAGTGTCCTGCGAGTCTTCTTGGACATATGAAAGTCCTTTCTCAACCTCCCTTTTTCCTTTCCTCCCCCAACCCCATGGTATATAATCAGCTACCTCTCGCAACCCGGGGCAGCAGCTCTTTCTGCCCACGGGTCCTGTCCCCGTGCTTTAATAACCCACCATTTTGCACCAAAGACGCCTCAAGAATTCTTTCTTGGTTGTCGGCTCCGGACTCCACCCCCTTGAACCTCACCTATATTCTACGACCTCATCATTCCCATAGTATCACAGTAGGGAAGAGATACTGAACTCAATTCCACCCAAACAAAAGCAGGAAAGTTCTTAAGAGCTAGGTGGGAGGATTGTGGGCTACCTGTGTTTGTTAACTAGCTACATATGCACAGGAATAATGAACTTTCTCTTATCTTCATGACAGGAGGCAGTTTTACTATCTGGAATAAGAAACCCACTGCAGTTATGCTCCTACTGTTACAGGATTTGTGTCCCCTTAGTGCCCACGGTTCTCAGTCACACCACTTCAAAAAGTGAAGAGGTAGACCAGACCAAGAGTGGTGGGCAGCAAAGCAAAGTTTATTGAGCAGTAGTATAAAGCTCCCAGAGAGAGAGGTGGGCCCAAGAGAGTTGCCCTCAGAGTTTCTAAGTTTAGGGGGTTTTGTGAGCTCTTTTGCAGAACAATCTTAAGCAATCAGGGCATGCTGAGTTGTGCCAATCAGGGCTTTGGTCACGTATCTGTCTACCTATTAGGTTAATGTCCATGTGCCGATGGTCTTTGCTGACATCTGGGGGCTTCGGTCTTAACTGCCCCTTGCCCATGATATTGACAAATGCTTTTCTGGTTAATTGTCTTATTTTAGGACATTTTGCAGAAGTCATTTCTGCAAAGGCTGCAAAGTAGAATTTAGTGCAGTCCTGTCTAAGCTGCAAAACAGGATGTCAGGGCTGTTTTATCTTAGCTATCCTGACTTCATATTTTCTTGTTGGGGACGCTGGCCCTGACTACATAACTGTCCAACTAACTCATAACACTATTCTTCCACAGAGACTGGAAGATGGGGGTGCTATCTGCCTTCTACCTTTATATTTCGAAGAGATGCTTCTCAGTTCCTTGAGAAAGGCATCCCCCCAGACTCATAAAATTGTCAAGAAGAGACTTATATATGTTTTAGAGGGGCAGAGAAATAATTTGCAACTACACTTTTTTTTTTAAAGATTTTATTTATTTATTTGGCAGAGAGAGAGACAGCCAGCGAGAGAGGGAACACAAGCAGGAGGAGTGGGAGAGGAAGAAGCAGGCTCCCAGCAGAGGAGCCTGATGTGGGGCTCGATCCCGGAGCACCAGGATCACGCCCTGAGTCGAAGGCAGATACTTAACAACTGCGCCACCCAGGCGCCCCTGCAACTACACATTTTAGACAGGAAGAAACCTGTCTAAAGTTTAGGCAATTGAGGGGAATGTTAAGGCCTTCTTGGCTACGGTTTCAAGGGTATTTAGGGCTGAGGCCTCTGTATTCCTTTCTAGCTTCTCCAGCTGTAGCCATTATACCTACATTTGGGATGGAAAGAAGAGGAAGTGCAAAAGAAAAAAGAGAAAGAGAGAGAGAGACCCACTGAGTTGAGCCTGGATACCTTTTAAAGGATTTTTAAAAACTCAACCTAACAAATTTAACATACAATGCGGTGGCCATTACTGAGTCTTATGCCTTACCTGTCTATAAAAAAGCCAGAAAAGTGGTTTGTATTCTTTGTTTGTTTGTTTGTTTGTTTTTTCCCAAATCTGGGCATATGGCCACTCCAACAAAACTAGTTTATGTAATGTAAAAATAAGTACAATTAATTTAATTTATTTAAAAGAATAATGAAACAGTTTTATTTTAGTGTTTTTTTTAAATCAAACTATATGATGTTTTCCCAGATAGCAATTAGAAATTATTATAGTTTTCTTCTGAGCTGAGCCTTTTCCATATGTTATTAAAACTTGAGTTAAGGACTACCCTGGGAGCTTGTTACTGCATGTTTTTTGTGCTTTTGTTCTGTTGTTTTCCTGCTATCTTAACATCCTTGGCCTTCCAGATTCAAAGGGCTTTATTTCACATTAAACACCATGAAATATCTCTAGATCCCATTGTTAAGTTTACTTCTGAGTTGCATTTGTTTTTAGAGACCACAGTTTATCCCCTCTCTTCTTTTCCAAGACACTCACAGTGATTTTCAAGGATGTTTTGTGGACAGAAATGAGGGTTGAGTCTAGTTTCAAGGAAAATATCTCTTTCTATGTAGTCATATATTTAATGAGGTTCTCCAGATTAGTCCCTAAATCAGCTTACCTGCCGCAAATTCAGACTCTTAGAGTTTGCAGGCATAATTCTGGAACAAGGGGACCTGACAGATTGATGAAGAGGACTTTTGTTTGTAGGAATATAGGCATAACAATCCATTTTTAACAGAGGCAAATAAAGTTCAAATATGAAATGTATATATAAATAACACTTTAAAAGACTATTGGGGAACATGAAATGCTATCTGAAATAATGAAAAAGAAAACATTCTGTTTTGGAATAAGGATATTCAGTGTCGAGTTTTGAATATAAAAGTATCAGTTCTCTGTAAATGGATAAATGAATTTAAAACAATCCCAATAAAAGTAGAAAAAGAAAAAAAATTACCCCAAATATATATCACTCTCCTCATTTACTCTACCTTTCAGCATCGCTTAGACTTTTCTATGAAATGACTCCTTCTGAAGTATTTAAAGAATTTCTGTTTAATTTCCCTGTCATCCTCCCAATCAGGATTTCATCCTGTCCCACTAGCTTTCTCTCAGTCGTATTAGCTATTTTTTCTTTCTCTGCTAACTTAAGTGCTAGACTACACCAGGGCTCATCTTTAGGCTCTCTAAATATTTTGCATACAATTTCCCCTTGTATTATATAGTACATATAGTATGCATATTATATATATATGTATATATATATACACACACATAGAAATATATGTACAGATATCTATATCTATCTATCTATCTATCTATTCATTTCAGTAATGAGCACTTTATCTAATCTGGATCCCTCTCTTTCTGTCATTTTCTTCTTTTCATAGAGCACTACTCCCTGAAATCACCTTTACTTGTTTATTGTCACACTACCTTCTAAATTAAAAGGTAAGCTTCATGACGACAAGGCTGTTAGTCTGTTTTGTTTACTGTTTAACCACACCAAACAAATCAGAGCCTGACTCATACAAAGTATTCAGCATGTTTTGAGTGAATGAATGCTGAATGTATATAAGCTCTCTGAGGTTGTAGAAATTCCTATCCTTTTAATATGACCTTTTTTTTTAACAGATTTTTCACCTGCATTCATCTGATTCTGTATGTGAACACAAGAAGTAGTACTAGTAGCTTCATTACACTGATGGTAAACTTAAGATTCAAAGGGCTTGGGATTTTCCTGAAGTCACACAGCTTATAGGTAGCAAGACCAGAATTGGATCTCTATACTATTTGCACAAGGTGGAACATGATATCACAGAATGGAATATTAAAGAATTCCATTACTAGGTCTGATAATGTCTGTAACAATTACATAACCATTAGCCTTAAAGTTAAGATGCTAAATTTTAGGACTAGGAATAATTCTTTTTTTAAAAAAAAAATTTATTTGAGAGAGAGAGAGTGTGAGCATGGGGAGGGGCAGAGGGAGAGAGAGAATCTCCAACCCCACTGAACACAGAACCCGATGTGGGGTACCGGGTGCCTAACCGACTGAGCCACCCAGGCACCCCAGGAATAATTCTTGATTGCCTTTCTCGGTGCCAGGTTGATCCCAGAGCCAAGGGAAGACTATAGTACATATATTGGAGGGTACAGTGGCCCTCACTGAAGAGGTACAAAGGGATTTGGTTTCAAGAAATTAGAAACAAACCATTATTGTTGTAACTTCACTCTTTCAGCCTAGCCTCAATCTTTGAACTGTATCAAGTTTCCAAGTTATGCTTCCTGGTTTAGTTGCACAAAAAGCCTTTCTCTGTGTCTTTTCTTCTATCTCTGCCTTAAAAGGAACTTCCATATTTCTCCCTGGATTTAATAGGTCACTTCAGGAGTGAAAATTAGGTTGTTGTGGTAGATAAAAATTAGGCCAATAATTTTTTCCAGTTACATTTTTTACAAGAGCTGTCTACTGTCAGAAGAATATTTTGTGGAATTATAAACTCCTGTGTTCTCATGAGACTTTGTATGCAATCTTTACTTGAAGATACATGTTCTGCCATAACGACTGGAGTTGCCTAGAATGACAGATTAAACACCTTGACTATTAAGGTAACTGACGCTAGTTTGACCACAGCGCAAAAGATTATTTCTGGAAACAATCTTTCTTCATCATAAAAATTAAATTCTTTCATTAGGCCCAAAGCTACTTGTAGTTATTAATATGCAATTACAATTTCATGAAATTTGAAGTGTAGAATTAATTACCATTTTAATATTTGATTTTGCCTTCCTCTTTTATATTATAAAAGTGTTATTGAAGCCTTTCCCCTAGGAACAATACATATTAGGAATCTTGACAATGATACCATGTAAGTGGAAACATGGCAGGTGTCATTGCCAAAATTGAAGGTCCAGAGCAATGTTAAATTAGTACAATATTTATGGAAGTATCAGCATGAGTGGTATGAGAGCCACTTATTTTTTAACCAACAAGGGGGCTTGGGCTTAGATTTCATGCTCTCTCCATCCTCCTCAGCATAATTGGAATGTGATTTAGAGGGTGATAAATGTGTATCCAAAAAATGCATATAATTGAGGAATGGAAACAGATTTCGGAAATACGTGGCTTAATTGATGTCCTGAGGAACCGAAACAGCTGGAGGCCTTGCTTCATTATGCTACTTCTTCACACGGGGAGAGAGGAGCAGGAGAAGCTCTCTCTAGCTGCCAGAACACCCGCTATCTTCTTTCCCTATTGTAACCATAGTCATATTTTCTTAGGTACATGCTTAGAATTTGTGAATAATGATCTGTTCCTGAAAGAAGCAGGAATTCTTTGGAGAATTTGTGTATTTTTTAACATGTGCTGATATCCAAATTAATATCTAGATTGAATCATGGGATCAGGGTGAGAACAGATGAGGACAGGCAAGGTGCTGACACTCTCACTTACTAAACGTGTAAAATCACTCAAGATATCACTTGGAAAGAATTCACACATAATAAACACAGACCAAGGCAGAGCACAGCTATTGCTTTAATGGATGACAAAGCTGGTCCAGGTTCATGTATTCCTTACAAATTTGTATCCAAATCCATTGCCTTACTGTCCCAAAATAACTTCAGGGTTTCTGTGGTTTTTTAATTAATCTGGTAAGGAGAAACATGGATATTGCAGTCATGTCACTTTAGGGTTTATCTGAAGCATGCATTTCATAACAATAATGGGCTTGTTTAAAAAACAGAGTTCTTACATTTGAAAGGGAATAATAAAAGAAATGACACCAAATTAAATGCTGAAATTCTGTTACAAAGCGAGATAATGAAAGGGAACAATAAGTGGGCTCTTGTCCTTTATTCTGTAAATTGCACAAATGATAGAAATAAAGCTATTTAATTATTGACCACATAAAATGATTCCTAGTTACAACGGGTTGCATGTGTTCCCCACAAATTCACACTCACTCGTAATGTTATAATTTGATCTCTTTGAAAATAGAGTCTTTGTAAAAGTAATTAGAATGGGATCATACCAGATTATATTGGGCTGGAAATCCAGTGACATGTGTCCTTATCAGAAGAGGAGAGGATACACAGATGCACACAGGAAAGAAGGCCATGTGATGTTGGAGATAGAAATCAGTGACATAGCTATAAGACATGGAATGCCAGAAATGGCCGGTAGCCACCAGAAGCTAGGAGACAGTCATGGAAACAGATTCTCCCACAGATCCTCCAGAAAGAACCAAATTTGTTGACACCTTGCCTTCACACTTCCAGCCTCCAGCACTGCCAGAGAATAAATTCCTGTTGATTTAAATTACCAATTTTGTAGTAACTTATTATGGCAGCCCTAGGAAACTGATATATTTATAATTAAAAGATATCATGGTGCACAATTCGTGAAAGTGTGAAGTGATCAAGGAAGCTGGAGCCAATTTTTCTATACGTGATTCTTTGATAAGAGCCATGTGTGCTAATCCTTGGTAGGGACAGGATGCTCTTGTGTGTGTTAATCCCCCCAAAATTATCTTGGGATATTAGACTCCCTTCCTTCCCCCCCTCAAAAAAAGGTGTTAGCAAAGTGGAATAAAATTATACCAAAAATAACATGAAAAATGTTCACTTGAGATGACTCTGTATGTCATGAATTATAGAATAATTTGTTGACAGGGAGCCCATTACCCTATATACTAAATTAAATACCAGCTGGAATAAAGAGCTATAGACAAAAAAAAAATTGAAAAAAGTAGAAATCAACATATTTTATGATATTAGAGAAGGGAAGAAAGCCAAAACATGTAAGAACAGGTTTGGTTTTGGTTTTTGGTTTTGTTTTTTTTGTTTTGTTTTGTTTTGTTTTTTGCAGGTTTTGACTAATCAAAGTTTTAAATTTTTATTTATTTTTTAACATTTTAAAAATTTTATAAGAAAATGTACAATATGAACTGATTTAAAACTCAAATTGCAACCTGTCACCAGCTCTTTGCAATTCACATATCAATTCTGTTTCAGTGTATCATTCATTTACCAGTTACTCTTTTTGCTTAATTAGTACACCCAGGGGTTGCTCATACTGTTGATTTGGTCGCAGATTGTCTAGATTGTTGTATCTTTTAACTTTTGGTGATCTAATGATGTTTAGTGACTCTCGAGCTTCATTCAGCATGATGTATTGCTATAATTTCTCTTTTTTGTTTCTAAATATTTTAAAATATAAATATGGTAGGATCAGTTCTTCGTTACTACCATTCCCAAAATTCAAAGCTACTGCTTCTATAAACTTTTGTATATTGTAAACTTTTGAATATGTGTTTTGTGCTGGTCTTAGCCTTTATTGATAACCAGTGTTGTGGCTTGACTGCCTTTGTGGTTTGTATGATGATTGCAAGAAAACTTCAGCAGTAAGCATCAGGAAAATTTGAAAGAGACCAGGTTTATTAATTACAAGTTGTAAAAACTACATGACATAGCTGGGGCTACACAGTAAGGTCATCAGTAGAGAGAGAATGAGAGCACAGGCCTGGGGTTCTGCTTTTGGGGTCAAGGATGGGGGTTTAGGGTTTAGGCAGCTCATTCTTTATTGGTCAATTTAAAACAAAAGGTCAGGAATTAAAATGCAGAAAGAGAAAGAAACAAGTGGTCTAAATGGTCAGTTACCTAAAGTGCCTGGGAGAGGGGGTTGGATGTCCTGGCTCTTTATCTAGTCCTGTGCCTAGCATTGTGTTTATTCAAGATAGCCATCTTTGAAGTGGATGTCCCAGCAATCAAAACTTAAGTCAGGGACTTGCATTACATAAAAAAAAAACCAGCTGTCAGGGATTACACTAAAATATGTCATAAAAACTATGAATCATCTCCTTAGGAAGAATGCACATAATCTCACACACAAATACACAGATTTACATACACGGGTTTTGTACTGTCTTCAACTACTTGTGGTCTTCCTAAAATTCATCCTTAAATACTCTCATGATTCTCTGATCTTAAGACTCAATGTAAATAATTTTCTCCAAAATGCACTCAATTCTCTGTTGTCTATGAAACACCCACATAAAATAAAACTAAAAAGACATTATTATGAATATTAAAATATTTAAATAATAGACTTTTTAAAATAAAATGCTTTTCCCCATTTTTTTAAAAGCAGTGATCTGTAGGATATCTATGTAGAAAAATTCTGAAAAAGTCATATAAATTTTTCAAAATAACCTTTTTTCCCCCTGTGGTCATTAGTATCTGTATTACTATAAGCTACTACAAACACAATTCTTGCATCAACTTTCCAAAGTACTTTGTCAGTTATTCAACTGAATGACACAATTTCACAAAAATGTTGTTTCTCCAAAAATCTATCCATATAATGTCAGTGATAATGTTCTAGTATTTCACTGCCTTTTTGTGCATTTTTTTTCATTTCAAATATTTGGGTTATTAAAAGTAAACACACAGTAGATGAAAATCATTGTATATTGTTTTACTTCCTTTTGGAGTCATTATTCCCTGTTTAGACACATAGTTGAAAAATATTAAATTCTCAAAAATATAAGTTAAATAGAACTTGGTAAGGAATTCCGTTTTCCTTAGTACATTAACAGATTCTTTCAAATTTGTAAACTTAAATTTTTTCACTTACGCGAATAAAGTAAATACCTACCTTCCAAGATTGATGTATATATTAAGTTAATTTATATAATAGCATTTAACACATTTTTTAGCATATAGGAAAAACTTAATGTAGACTGCCTCTTCTTTTCTCTTAAATCTCTTCAATCTATGAATGTGATATATGCTGTGAATTATTCATATGTGATTGGTTTTTAAAAGCTGTTACTGAAAAAAAATGAATTTGCCAAACAATAAATGTAGTGACGGTTTATTCTATGTTGAAACTAAATTGAATTTATGAAACATCAGTTAGACACAATTTTATCGCTTTATTAAATCTCAACCTTTATTTCAAACTTGGTGTTTGTTTTATAGGGTAATTTAGTAAACATAGAAAATATAAAAAAGACATTAAAAATTACCTTGTTCACTGTGTTACTCCTTCCTTGCCTAAGAGGCACATAAAGTCCTTTCTTCCCTCATCCGATTTCATTTCCAATGGTCAGACTTTTAAATATAATCTCACTAGTGTGATGTGTGGAAGGGTAAACTTTCACCGAAAATGCATTTTACCATTGTACTAGATATCTTTCTTTTCTCCCCTGAACCACTCCCCATATGTCTCAGCTTTGATCTCTGTCCTGGGTGCCCTCTTTTCTCCCTGCTTTTCAGTTCGGTTCCCTTGTGGAAGGCACTAGCAGAAGTTAGAAGATGGGAGGAAAGTAAGACCAGGGTATTTGTTACCTGGGCTCCTTTCACAGGGTTCCTGTGCACAGGCTTTACCTTTCTAGTGTGGACAGCTATGTCTCTGGGCTCAGAGGCTGCTCCTTCCCCCTGTGATTTCAGGTGTAAAGGTGTCACAGCTTTCTGTTGTCACTAGCCTTGACAAACTGTACCTTACTTTCCCTAAACCCTTTGTGACTAGTTTATTTTTGTTAAACTCTTCATTGTAAGTTTGAGTGGCCCATCATCATCACCCTGTTGTCTCCATCTAGACTGGTACATCTAGGTGTACATTCATTCATTCATTTCTGTATTCAGCAGTACCTCCCCATTAGAATGTAGTGTGCTAGATGGGTACATATTTTATGTAGTTTTTTTAATAGGCTTTTATGTTCTCAATTGAGAAAATCACCATGTAAATAATAGGCCCATATTACTTGCTTTTAAAATATCAAATTAATATATTTTTTCCTGGAAAAAAGGGAATTTTTCTATATATTTATATAAACAATATGTTAATATTTATACACATATATGTATATAAATAATGACTACCAAATACAAAAAAAGAGGACGTGAGACGCAAACCAAAAAAAAAACCCCATAAATTCTGTTAATTCAAGGTCATGAAAGAAGATCATAGAGCTTTTTACAGTAAAAACCATCAAAACTATCACTCGGACATGATTAATCACAAATACAATCTTCCCTGTTAGGTGTATCTCCTTGAGAGAGGTTGAAAAAAGATCTGAAGACTTAGAATGGAAGATTTGTTTTTGTTTTTGTTTTTTCTTTTTTGCAGATCTTCTGGCCGTGATGCATATTTCTATATAGTTAATTGAAATAAGTGTTTCTCTTTAAAGCATACACACACACACACACACACACACACACACAGATTTCATGAATGACATTGTTGGGGCCTCAGATCATGTGACTACAAAAATATTGTTGTTCATTTCCTACAGTTTCTATACTTAGTTCTTGGCTATTTCTCTTTCAGTGACATTCTCTTCCTTGGGAGCCTACATGAAGCAAGACTTTTGAAGGATTGAGCTTCTTTAAATCCAAAATCTGGGATGTAAATATTCCACTGACATTCTAGAATCACCTGGGTATTTGCGCCTCCAGGATGCTGGACTTGCAATTTGAAACAGCAGCCTGTCAGCTGTTACCAGACTCTTGATAGTCATCAATGTAGGAGTATCTCCTTTCTGTATTCTTCTAAATATTCATTAGAATTTACTTTTCTTTCCAATTCCTATAATTGCTTTATGTAAAGATGTATAGATTTTCATGACGTGTCCCACTGTCTTAGGAATACTTGATATTTGATTTGTGTCAATACCACAATTTATGTTTGGTCATGAGGCCTTTTGGGAAAGTGTCTGTTGGTTCTGATTTTATGGATGAGAAGTTGGAGAGCTGATTAGAACTGAGGAGGCAGATTGGTTTATAATTTGTTAGATTTTCAACTTTGGCTCATGATGCTTGTCAGAGCCGTCTTCCTGTTTTTGGAGATCTGAGGTTCAAAGTCAGTCATCAACTCATGATATGTAGAGACCACTCCAGAAAAACTGTCATCTCAGTGGGAGGTCCAACTTCATATCATCATCCCATGTTGCTCTTTCTTCTGCACCTTGACAGCCCAGTGAAATGCAGAAGAGTAATTTAAAATATGATAAATAATTATGTAAGAAATATGCCTCCGTATACTTTAACTCTATTTTTCTTTTTTAAGTCTTGAGGAAGGCAGTTGTTATTGGCTTGTTTAGCAGGCTGAACAGCAATAGTAAAGATATATTTTGTATTCTGCTTCTGTAAATTGGTAAACAATCCCAGTATCACTGTATGGAGAAGGCTGAACAAAGGAAGCATCGGAATAACTGAAGATGAGTGTAAGAAAGGTCATTGGAAGGCATCCACATGGCTTTTCTTCCTTCACATTAGAATATAGAGGGAGGAAAGACCAATTATTGGGTCAGAATTACTGCCTCGACAGATCTTTCTGTTTTGAAAACTGTAACAATAGATGATCATCAAGATATCTCAAGACAATGTGTGACATTTAAGGAGTTTGGGCCCTTGATATAATGAGATACATTCAAAATGCTCCACTAGCAGAGTTAAGAACATGAACAACAAAGAACATCATGAAAAAGAAGTGAAAGCTCAGATTGAGAAGGTTCCAGGCAGGTAACTATAGATAATCTGAGGGTTGGTGAGAACATGGAATAATAGAAAGTTAAGTACTTTTGTATTTTGGGTGGAAGGAAATTGCTGAAGACAAGCTAAGTATTTTCAAAATTATTCCTGGAAACCTTCCTACTCAGTAGACTTAAGTACCATAGGCACCATTAACTAGGGAAGCTATTGATATTGACTTGTTAGGGAAAATCTGGAGTAAAGACCTATTTTCATAAAAAAATAACAACACGGTGGAGTCAGTACTTTTCACAACTCAAAATTCTGATGAATTAGAACCTAGAGGAGGAGATTCAGAATATTAAGGAAGGGTGATTTTAAGCATTAGCAGGCAAAAACATTGGTGTCAGACTATGTACATAAATTCATATCCTATCTCCATCATTCCTCACTGAATTCTTGAGTAAGATCCTAAATCACCTTTAGTTTTCATATAGATAAAATGAAGGTAATAGTACCTAAGTCATGGAGTATTTGCGAAGGTGGAATAAGATAGCACATTAAAAGAACTCCATATAATTATGGTACAAAGTTATTAAGTTTTTCATGGTTTGACTGTTATTATAGAATTGTGACACAGTGCAAATCTAGTAAAAATAATACATTAAATTGACTATCTTAAGTTCTTCAAATCCTTTCCATTCTAGTATCAGGCAAAATCTGGTTTCCAATTTGTTCTGTAGTGACTAAAAATATTATCTCCCAATTGCTAAATTTAATAACCCCTTCTTAGATCATAAATTTTTTACCACAAGGAGAAATGAGGCAATTCAGTTTCCTTCATTTTGAAACATTGTGTGTCTTGACTTCTAAATTGAGGTGAGGTTTTCTCTTGTTTCTATTAATATCAAGCATTGCTTCTCAAATTCTGCTTCTATCACCAAACTTTCCAATATTGGTGATTTCTTGAATTCTGTTTTGAATTTTTTTTTTTTTTTACTTTTCACCCTGCTAATTTACTCAGCATGGTTCCATATTAAATTCCAATGTTTCAGTCACAGACACCACTACCACATACAACTACATACCCAACAAATACTTCTATTTCTCCTGAGCCCTGCAACTCATGTTTCCAAAAAGCTACTCAATATTTTCACCCACATAAAACAGAAGCACAAGGAACTTGACATTTCTAAAGACTTAAGTCATCTTCTCAAACAACTTCCAGCAACTCAGGGACAAACTTGAATCCTCAAAGTATAAATTATTAGATTCAAGTAGGCGTAATCAGAATTGTCTTAAGGTGCAGGTGAATTTCAGACTGAATCTAGAAAGGATGATTTAAAAAAAAAAAGCAATAGAGAATTTATAAAAACCTAATGGAAAATCTGAGATGATATTGTGAAAGATCGTATTTTCTTCAAGTGGTTAATTTCAGTGAAGAATTAATAGAAGAATTGGTAGTGTGCTTTATGCTACAATATACATATGCATTTCATTATTTATTTATATTTTATTTTTATTTTTTTAAGTTTTTATCTAAATTCCAGTTACTTAACACACAGTGTAAAATTAGTTTCAGGTGAACAATATAGTGATTCAACACTTTCATACAACAACCAGTGCTCATCAGTACAAGTGTTTTTGTTTTCTTTGGGTCAATACCTTGTAGTGCTATTGCTAGATCATAGGGTGGTTCTATTTTTAACTTTTCAAGGAACCTCCATACAGTTTTCCAGAGTGGCTGCACTAGTTTGCATTCCCACCAACAGTGCAAGAGGGTTTCCCTTTCTCAACATCCTCACCAGTACCTATTGTTTCTTGTGTTGTTGATTTTAGCCATTCTGACAGGTGTGAGGTGATATCTTCTTGTAGTTTTGATTTATATTATTACCCTGATGATCAGTGATATTGAGCATCTTTACGTTTGTCTCTTGGCCAACTGGATGTCTTCTTTGGAGAAACATCTATTCATGTCTTCTGCCCATTGTTTAATTGGATTATTCATTTTTGGGGTGTTGAGTTTTATAAGTTCTTTATATATTTTAGATACTAACCCTTTTTTCAGATATGCCATTTGCATATGTCTTCTCCCACTCAATAGGTTGCCTTTTAGCTGTGTTGATTGTTTCCTTCACTGGGCAGGAGGTTTTTATTTTGATGTAGTCCCAACAGTTTATTATTGTTTTTGTTTCCCTTGCCTCAGGAGGCATACCTGGTAAGTTGTTGTGGCCAGTGCCAAAGAGGTTACTGCTTATGTTTTCCTCTAGGAATTTAATGGTTTCAAGTTTCACATTTAGGTCTCTCACCCATTTTGAATTTTTTTGTGTGTCTATGGTGTAAGAAAGTGGCACAGTTTCTTTTGCATGTTGCTGTCCAGTTTTCCCAACACCATTTGTTGAAGAGACTGTCTTTTTTCCATCGGATATTCTTTCTGGCTTTGTCAAAGATTAGTTAACCATATAGGTGTGTGTCCATTTCTGGGTTTTCTATTCTGTTCCTTTGATGTATGTGTCTGTTTTTGTGCCAGTACCATACTATCTTGATCACTAAGCTTTGTAATAGAACTTGAAGTCCAGAATTGTGATGCCTCCAGGTTTGCTTTTCTTTTTCAAGCTTGCTTTGGCTATTTGGGGTCTTTTGTGATTCCAAACAAATCTTAGGATTTTTGTTCTAGCTCTGAAAAATGCTGGTGGTATTTTGATAGGGATTACATTAAATGTGTAGATTGCTTTGGGTAGTATAGACATTTTAACAATATTTGTTCTTCCAATCCATGAACATGGAGTGTTTTCTCATTTTTTTGTGTCCTCCTTAATTTCTTTCATGAGGGTTTTACAGTTTTCAGAGTACAGGTCTTTCACCTCTTTGGTTAGGTTTATTCCTAGGTATCTTATTGTTTTTGGTGTGCTTTCAAAATTTACTATATGTTTATATGTATATATAACATATTTACACACATATTATTCATATGCACATATGTATATATAGGTATGTGTGTATGTATATATACATGTAAATGATATCCTACAGATAATTTATTATGGTATGTTCTATATTTTCTTCAAATTTGTTATTATATATGTCATATATATTATACGTTCTTTGAAATTTAACACAATTAAGAATATGGTGGTGTTAGTCCAAAAATTATTAATTAAAACAAGTATAGAAACTAATAGCTCATTATTTCATTGATGTTGTAGTGGCTTCTCAATACATATGTAAATGAACATTATAATGATACAGCTAAAGAAAGTAATTCATAATTAATGCAAAATAAGGCTACCACCTTCATATTCCAAAATCAAATGTGTTTATAACAATCACCATTTATCATGTAAATCAGATAAATGGCAAACCTTATTCCAAATGCATCTGATGGATTATAAATGACATCCTAAATTTAAATGTTTCAACATTTTACCAAATGCATACCTCTGAATTAAATTTGTCCCCAATTTGGTCATTACAAAGCACAAGTTGATTATGAAATGTCAAAGAAAAAGTAAAAAATCACATTACCTAAAAATATAGGGAAATTATTAAAAAAACATTTAAATTTAGTATGAGTAAAGTACTAAAAATGACTAAGATAGATTATGAAAAGATTGTGAAAATGATTTTAAAACATCAAGAAGACAAGTATAAAGTAACTAATTGCATATAGTAAATCTAATTGTACTTAATGTCTAGATTCAGAGTAATGAATCATGTTTAACTTCTGAGAAACCCTTGTGCATTTACACAATACAGTAAAACGTTCAGAGAAAAATATTTATCAGTTCATGAGCTCATGGCTACTAAATCTGTTTACCATGGAAGTAAATTCTTTGGCTTTTACTAGCAATGGATTGTCATAAGAGATCAAATACAAAAGCAAGTGTTTAATCCATACTGAATCATAAAGAGAAAGGAATAAAACATTTTTTTTGCAATAGTACAACTTTTGCCTTGATACAGTTTCCTGCATTTGTCATTTATAAATCTTTTCTCTAAATGTTTCCAGTATTGGGAGGGACATGAATGCCTTATATTCAGATTGTGAATAAGCTTGTTAATATAATGATCATATTATGTTACTCAAGAAAACCAAATGCATTCTTATTCGAAGCTTTTTTTGGTTTCAATCCCAAATCATTATATAAACTTTGCCATACTTAATTAGAATTGATACATATTTGATTCTATTCTTCCTTCCAAAAGATTACTAGTTATATTTAGTCTTAAAAGAGGAAGAATGAAAATTTGTTGTAGCTACAAACCATATTTCCATCAAATTATGACCAATTGATTAAATCAGAATTTAGCAAATGTGTATTGGCCATCTGCCATGTAATAATCACATTTACGTGATCTGGGATTAAAGATAAAAGCAAGGTATAATTTATTGAATCTGTTTTATATCTGTAGCACAGAGAAAGATTCTAGAAGTATTTTGGGCACTCTTTTACTTGTATTTGTATGAAGCATGAAATTGCCTAACTAGTGGTAATATCTGAAATAGCAACCGACAGAACATTGTTAGTATTACCTGTGTCATATTGTATGCATAAGAAAACACTTCTAAATATTCTGTTAATATATTCCAGTCTTTCTCTGGTTAGATAGATAGCTAGGTAGGTAGGTAGGTAAATAGACATCACAGGTCCACTGCTGCTTCTGCTCTGAATTAATTGAAGGCTAATATTTATACCCACAAAAATGGGTTATTTTAATTTAATTTTACATATAGTTACCTGTATGTGAATTGTGATTCGAGTTGTCGGGTCCTTTATTTCTTTAAATCTGGCAGTATGTCTTATCTTCCTTTTATACTTTCCCATTGCTAAGCAAATAATAAATACACAGTTTTGGAATTAAATAACTGCCAATTTTAAAATAAAAGGAAACAAATAAATAAACAGAAAGCACAGCTATTAATTTCATGTAGCCAATCATCAAAAGCAACCAAATTCCACACAATTAAAATTTGAGAAAAACAATGAAAACAATCGAGAATCGGGATATATGTTTTATAATTCTTTTGCCAGGTATTATGACTTATTCCTTAAATAATTGATTAGTAATGTCAATAAATGACAAGGCATTTCCATTTTCTGAGTTTTTTTAAGTTTAAATTACAGGCAAAATTCTCGGGGCACCTGGGTGGCTCAGTCAGTTAAGCCTTGGACTCTTGGTTTCAGCTCAGGTCATGATCTCAGGGTCGTGAGATCATCAGGCTCCACACTCTGGGGAGTCTGCTTGAGGTTCTCTCTCTCCCTCTCCCTCTGCCCCTACACCCCAAAATAAATAAATAAATAAATCTTTTTAAAAATTACAAGCAAAATTCTGAGAATTTAAAGATCCTTTGAAATTCTAAAAATCATAATCGGATCAACACATAGATTCTGGTTGAAATCAGAACTCTATGTGTTGTGCAGTGGTCACTAACGAAAGGCCAAAGCCATATATAGAATTTACATTTATGAATACCTATGTATATGTAAAATATAGTAATCAACATAGTTCTACTCTCTAGCCGTATTGCAAGCATACTTTCTGAAAGAATGTTCTTTGCTTTCACTTCAGAATTGTGTTAAGGATGGAAAATACTCCATCTTCCATTTCTTCTCTTTAGTTGGAACTGAGTACTCTCATAGGTTATGCATGTATGAAGAATAGGTTATGCATGTATGAAGTATGAAAAATTATGCCTTTTCTTCAAGAAAGATTATGAAACTCTAGAAAAATCTATACCACAAAGTAATTTTTCAGTCTTTCTCATCAGTTCATTAAACTTACACCTGTACCAATAGGGAAAAGTTAATTTCCTATATAAAATTTGATATTGTGGCTCTTAGGGCATAGTTAAGCACAGTGTTCTATAAGCATTCTCAGGCAAGGGACCTACTATTTTCTCATTTTATCATGTAATTAACCTGCATCCACGTGGAGAAAGTTTTGATCATAGGGTATCTGATAAGAATGGACAGTGCTGAGAGTGCGTGTGGTTACCGAGGATGATCAATAAGGTGGGTATTACTAAGAAATAGGACCCATTAATGCCCTTACATTTACATTTCTACAACATATTAGAAGACATATGTGATGGTCACTCTCGAACTTCAGGCACTTTTAAGATTCTTAATAATTTTAAACAATGCTTCATTACAAAGCAAAAAAAATGATACCCTCTTTTAATTTTTTTCCAGAAATCTCTAATTGTTTTGATATATTGAAGGATTCTTAAGGGTTAGGAGAGAATAATAGAATTCCAAAATTTTCTGCTAAGAACTCTTCCAAAGTTATTCAAATGTAAGCTCTCATTCACCTCAGCTAACCCCAGCAATGATCCCTAAGATAGTACTTGAAAATTGCCTCATCATTAGTTACTTCAAGAAGATATCTGTTATACATTTAGGTCAGCATTCATGGTTAGAAAAAGCTTCTTTGATTGCATCCAAATATAAATAAATAAATTTGTGTATAAATGATAGAGTGTGTGTATACTTGTCAGTTACGTGTAGTTTTTAAAATTATGTATATGTCTGAAATAAATGAGAATGAATTGCCTTGCAGCTTTGGAATTTTAGTCTGTTAAATCAAGACAGCTATTATGCTGTCCATAATATGTCTTTGTACTGCTTAAAATGTTGACGTCATCACATCAATATCACATGGACACATATAACAGCATGGACACTAGTGGTGTACAAGTTTCTAAATGCAAAGAGTGCTTCTGTTCTCTGTACAGATCACTCTACCAGTGCAAAACAATGAAGTTTTATATCTCCAGCCTCATTTACCAATTTCCCCTTACAAATAATCTAATTCATGAGTACGGAAAGTTGGGTGTTCAATTCTCTCTGGAAGTCCCACACTTTTCCTTGGAAAATCCTATCCAATCCTTCTTTGTCTTCCTGTCTCTTAATTCAGCCATTAAAACCATCATAGGAAGTTGTCTTCACTGAGAAGCTGCTCTTAAGTGTATGAACTATTATCCTGTGTTGTGTGTGAACTATTTTTACTCACACACTTCTGACATCAAATGTGTGGATCTTTTCTTTGCATCAACCAATTCTCCAACTTACTGGATACCGACTGGGTGTTCTAGAATTCAGCCCAGTTCTGACACTAACTCCCCAGATTTAGTGCAGACCTCACCCGTTAAGGGTTCAGTCCTATAAAGACAGCTTCCACGTCAGATGCCAATTGCAAGTCCAGGCCACCCATACTGCTGACCAATCACCTATAAAGCTGGGGGTTCCCTCTACTTGCTCCCCAGATTCGATTATTTGTTAGAATGTTTCACGAAACTCAGAAAAGTGTTTTGCTTATTATTCCCAGTTGTATAAGATACAACTCAGCCAAACGAGAGAGATGCATAGGGCAAAGTATGGATGGTTGAGGCAGGGAGCTTTCTTGTCCTCTTGAAGAACACCACCTCCTAGCACTTTGGTGTGTTCACTAACCCAGAAGCTCTCCAAAGCCAATGTAGAGGTTACATTAAATAGGCATGATTGGTTAAGTCATTAGCCATTGGTGATTGAACTCAACCCCCATCCCCTCACCTCTCTCCCTAGAAGTCAGGGCATGAGACTGAGAGCTCCAGTAATCATGCCTCAGTCTTTCTGGTGAACAGCTCCCATTCTGAAGCTTGTAGGAGCCCCTCATAACCACTCATCTTATTAGCATACAAAAGATACACTTATCACTTTGGAGATATTAAGGGTTTTAGAAGCTCTGTGTCAGGAACTGAGGACAAAAACCAAATATATATTTCTTATTATATCCCAGTGTGGTTTGTTCTTTTTTGTGCTCCAATGTTCACATTTTAAAAATTTTTCCGAAACTAATACACAAAAAGGATTCTTTAAATTCTTGTTACATGCTCTTGTGTTGTTGACATGCTCTGTGTATATTGGCTCCATTGGCAGAGATAAGAAAGAATGGCTCAACAGTGAGCCTTCAAAGTTCAGGAAGGAAGAGACTTTGAAATGCATGTACTGATTTTGTAGTCATTTATGATTTTTATTCAAGTACCTCTGTAGCATGTGCCAGGCAGGGTAGTTGGAGGGCTGTAGACATTTAATTATTTTAGTTTTTAATGATGCTCTTGATCAGCTCTGGGTAGCTAGCCAGAACTCTATAAATCTGAACAGGTATAGAATGTTTGCTTTAGCTACAAACATTTCTTTGGAACTACTTCTCCTATATTACTCATTAGGATCAGTTTGACCATATTTTATTTATCATTCTCCAATTTAATTTTGCTGATACTTTTAAAAGCAAACTGAGGCCTTATAGTAGTATCTGTATTTTCTTTGTACTTTTGAAACTAAGCAAACATTTGCAATTTAGATAAAATGATTGTATCTCTTGAAATCTCAACTTTCCAAAAAAATACAAGAAGATATGAAAAATCTGAATATTTCTGTATCTTTCAAGGGGATTATTTTTTAATTAAACATTTTTAAATAGAAAATTTCAGGCCTAAGGTTGTCACTGTTTAATTATTTCAAACATTTAAAGAAAGGGCAATGCTTATATCAAAAATGTATAATAAATTTTAATAAATCTATAAAAAAGAAACACAATTTAAAGTGGGCAAATGGATTAAAAAGGATACGTTATAAATGTAGATATCAATTTGGCCAATAACCATGAAAAATATTCAACATCATTTTTCACCTGAGAAATGCATGTCAATATCACAATTAATTACCATTATCTACCTCCCCTATCCCCATGACTAAAATTTAAACGATGGATAGTATTATATGTTATTTAGTATGTGGAACAAATGAAACTTTCATAAACTGTGAATGTAAGTTGACAGCCACTTTGAAAAACCTTTTGGTATTATCCACCATTACAGAACATTCATGCTAATGACTCAGCAATTCCACTTCCAAGTCTATAACCAACAAAATTATATACAAATGTATACCAAAAGACACTTAACAAAAATGTTGACTCCAGCAATGTTTGTAATTGCCCCAAACTAGGAACCAATGTCCATTAACTGCAAAATGGATATATAAATTATGGTATATTTAGTCAATGCAAATCTGTGCCATAATGAGAATGAATTAACTACAGCTATATACATCAACAAAAGCAACTCTCAGAATCATAGATAGCATTGTGAAAAAGCCAGAGTCAAGAGTACATATTGTATATATTTCCACTACATAAAATTTAAAAGTGGTCAACAAACAATGTGCCATGTTAGGGTGGTTAACCTTTCATCAATGTGGTGACTAGAACAGAGTTCAAAAGTAGCTTCTACAGTGCAGGTACTGTTTTTGGGTTTCTTTATTTTAATGCTGTGTAGTGTGATAACTTTGTGAAAATTTATTGAATTGTACACTTATGATTTGTGCACTTTTATGTGTATATGATATATTTCAATCAAAGTTTATGTAAAATACACACACACAACTATGTTCCCTATTCATTATTCAATTCGTCTATTATACATTCCCTCCCCCAACTGCTCTCCCCCTTCCAATTTTTTTATTTCTCCCTAGATTTCAGATGAAAAATTCTGGAAGCCACCACCAAGACCACTGACATTTTGTACAGAATAACTATTTTATTTACCACTAACAGAATGTTACCTCTGCTAGACAGAAGAAAGTTACTTTTAGTTGATCCCTTTAATTCATTAGGACCATTTGCTGGTATAACTCACTTATAACCAATCTATATGATGTGTGGTCAGTATTATGAGCCAACGTAATTTTCATTCCATCTTAAAAGCACAAGGAAGTTCAAAATATCTCATCACTTCCACAAGATCTCATGTTGGTTGAGATTGGATCCATTGGAATCTTTTAAACAGGTAACTAAAGATATTTGTTTTCTAGACAGCCTGTTACTAGAACCTATGTCGAAATGGAGTCCAAGGATAATGTTAATAAACCGAATAGATACGAAAAATACTTCTGTTTTTGACTTTCACTTTTCCATTTCAAACACTTGCCATTTTTACTGATAAATTGCAATATTGATTGATTTTAGGTATAATTCATTTCACTGGTAAAAAAAAAAGTAATCTAAAATTGTTCAAGATAGCAGAACAAAGCACATGATGAATGCATTGAGTATATACTGTGGCCTAATAAAAGTTACCTCAGAACTTAGCAGCTTGGCACAGCTATATTTATCACACAGCTATGTGAGTCAGGAATCTAAACACTTTCCTGGGTCCTCTGGCTCAGGGTATCTCACAGAAATGCAATCAGGGTTTGCACCAGAGCTGCAGTTCTTTTCAGGCTGGACTGGGGGAGGATTTGCTTCAACCAATGACTTCCATACCTCACAATACGGCAGCTTACTTCATCAGTGTGAACACACAAAAAGAGCAAGACAGAGTGTGAATAAGATGGAAGTCAGTTTTTTATAACTCAGTCTTGGAAGTGACATCATTTTTTCTCTATTATATTTGCTAGAATCAGGAACTAGGTTAAATCCACACTCAAGGTTATGAATTACACTATGGTGTGAACACCAGGAGGTGGGGGTAATTGGGAGCTAAGGTAGAAGCTGCCTACTGCAACAGACAATTTTTTTTAAATAACCTAAATAATTTACAAAAAAAATTATCAATGATGCAATCACAAATTAACTAGAAAAATGATCTCCTAAAACAAGTCAAAATCACGAGACATAGAAAATATAATTTCCACTATCTGGTAAGTATAATAAACTTCTTGCTAGGATTTGTAAATTGTTATTGATGGAAAATTACTTAAAATTCCTTTCATTATCTATTTGCAGTTTTGCAATTTTCTAGTGTCTTTATAGTAGAGTACTTTCTGTTTTTCATTTGTCTACATAAATTGATTTAACTTATATAGCCTTTTATGATGTACGAGATTAATTTTACTCTATTCGTAAGACAAGATAGTACTTTATAAACATAAAAGTACTTTATGAAGATTAAGATATAGTCAGCTTGTCTTTAACATTTGTAGAATTTAATCTCGTATGAGAATTTCCAGAGAAAAGTCAAAAGGTTATATTAGAGGTGAACAAGAGTCTAGTTAAGGGTTAATTTATAGAAACTCAATGTGGATATGCTTAGAATATTACAATATAATATGAAATTCTTAGAGAGGCCAAAGTTCAATTTTGAAATTTCTCCTAATTAAAAAAAAAAAGTTCAGAGCGAGATTTTTGGTTCATTTTACAAATATGTGGTCATATTCCATACTGACTTTGTGAATATTGGATGATATTTAGCATACTGTGCATGACCTAATAATGTGCTACAGTAGCAATTATGAGAAACAAATTATAAAAAAAGAATTCACTAAAGCTAGGGAGGAATATCTTGTAAGTTTGTAAATCATTAGGCAAATTCTCAAAACATAGCCATTCCAGTAAAATGAGTTAATATGTATCAGTGCACAGAACTAAGAAAGTAACTCAAGACAGACATAAAATTTTGTTGTACCTTTTGCTTTTAAGTTTACTAACTTTAGAAGCAAACTGAAAAAAGTCTTCTTTCAAAATGAAACTCTGAAATACATCTTTTTGCCTAACTCTTAATATTAGAAAAGAAGAAAACAGAAGACAAAGGCACTTATAATCATCTTGTTTATAATGTAAGAAAAACAAAACAAAACAAAAAGAGATCCATAACACCTTATTAAATTCTGACTATATTTTTTGTTTGGGTTTTTCTTCCTTTTTCATAAATGCTTATCTATAAGACATGTTTTCCTCTTACATGTTAATCATGTAGAACAGGTTGTAAAAATTAATATACTTTTTGATCCAGCACTTTTAACTCTTACAACTTAAGACTATCAAATGACCAGTGATCAAATACATGTATGAAAGCATATTCACCATATTGTTATTTAGAAGGCCATAGTTGTAAAACAACAAGTAGAATTTTTATCACTCGCAACTTGCTTCCATATATTGTTAAATTCATACATTAATGGAATACTAAACAGTTGTAAAATAACTATGGAGTTCTTCCTTTATGAATATACATATGGAACAATTTAGATCCAATCAGGAGAGAATCATGCATATATTGAAGAGTAAATTTGGAACTGAAAGGCAACAAATTTATAATTGGTGTGATATGTTTGTTCATAATTATAATGCTAGGAAAAATCAGGTTACAGAATCACAGATATAACATTTATTTCTTCAACAAAATTAATATACTAGGTGATACCCTATGCATTATAAGTACAACAGTACACAAAACAAATTTCTTGCTCTGTGGAGACTACATTCTAGTATATTCTTATCGTGTTAAAAACTATACACATGCAGATAGATATATCCAAATATACAGTTCATTCAGAGTGCTATCAAAATCATTATCCTAAATGAGAAAGATTCCCTGGGATATGATTATAAAACAGCATTATTTTTCTTACAATACTGTGTTTTAATAATATTTTGAATTTTCCTTTCTGTCACTGAACAATAATTTAGGCAGAAACCATAGATTTCCAATTTAGTTTCAGGTATTAAAAGATTCATTCTCAATTATTTAAAAATTCATTCTGATCCAAATCAAAATGTTTACCTTTCATTCACTTAAAAGTATCTCTCCCTTCAGCCCAAATGAGCCTTAAAAATGATTAAAGGATGTGTGATCAACTTCTTTATTCTTTTCCTACATTACTGTTTCATGATTTCTCTTTTCACTCTGGTACCTCTGATTCCTGCAGATTGAAGCAAGGAGGAGAGATAGAGTGGGGGGTGGACAAGAAAGCACTTATTTGAGAGTACTATTATAATCTGGCTCAGGTATTTTCCATATGACAGGTGTGATTGCTTATCAGAGTACTAAAATATCAAAAAAACACCTTTGGAAGGTAGCGTCAAAGAATTCTAAAATTCAGAGTATATACCATGATCTTTGGATATTACTTCTGAAAAATCACTCTCAAATAATGCATCCACCTAGCATTGTCATGCGGAGATAATTTTAACAACTAACGTCTTATTTTATGGAGGTAACCCAATAGCTAGAAACACCTAGCTTTTATTCCCTGACCTATTTATCCAACACTGGCCATCACGGTGAGACTGAAATGCAGTCTCTGGTCAATATGAAAGACAGAGATTAGTCCAACATATAGGCAGATGGTACATCATTGTTCAAAAATAATTGTAGAGAGGATCCCAAAGTGAAACATAAATATTTTCAAATCCTCCATCTTTCAGAATATAATCCATTCCTCTAATACCCAAATAAAAGCTTAAGTTCCTATACAACAATGTCCTATCCAACCACTGTTCCACTCTTTTATTGGGCTTTCCATCCCAAGTATTTTTTTAATTTTTCTTTTTTCTTTTTTTTTGCTCTTTGTTTTTTGTTTTGTTTTGTTTTGTTTTTAAGAATTCTAAGGGAGAGCTTACATGATTTAGAATTCTATCCTAAATGTCCTTCCAATTTCCCAGCAAATCATTGTTAAGGTGATCTTTAGGTTGATTTTTATTGTCACAGGTAATTTTTTAAAAACTTTAATTAGTGTTGGAAATAGCATGTCTGAAAGCTTAGACATAGCACATAGGAAGTACAAGAAAGTCCTGAAACGAGACCAATGATACTGCTCTCTCTGAAATAGCTAAGTCTTGCTCTTCCTTTGTTGTTTTTCTGCTAATCTCTCTCCAAACATACTCAAACGTTAAAAGGATTCGATTCTCCACATTTCACACCCCCCAAACAACTACCAATGACTATTATCATCACCCCAAATTAGGTATTCAACATCTTCTAGGGTTCAAATAGATGAGAAGATTAAACAAGTTTTCCCTTCTCTTGGAACTGCCTTTAGCTTGGTGATATACCCAGGACTACAGTTCAGAAAGATGATTTTTATATCATTATACAGAACATTTAGCTCACATTGTTTCATTATCTCTCTTGTTTCTGATTAGGATCTCATTAAAATGTCTTTCTATCCAAACAATTCAGACATTTTCTTCAGGGTTGAAATAGCATTTTGTCATCAAGTCATCAAGTTTTTAAACATTCTTTGAAAGTACCTCGTTATATGTATGAAACCTATGTGTAAATGTGAACTTATGTTTTTAGTAGGATTTTCCAGCTGCTGATCCAGTTGTGTGTGGCTGAAGAACATAGTCAATGTTTCTGCCTATCCTCAGGTCTTCCTGGGCTCTCACGTTCTGCTTGGTACCTCCTCAGTCATCCACACTCATGAATACTTTGGACATCTGTGAGGAATATCTAGAGAGCTTATCACAGTCCTTTATATCTCTCTAATTTCCACTACGCATTCATTTCTGGTTGGACTTCCAGACCTCCTGAACCAAGTTTATAATTTCAGCTAACAATAATATGGGTTGTTCCTATTCATTAGAACCTGAATTGATAATTTTTTGGCTAGCAAAGCTGCAGATTTTTACTCCATCTACACCCCCTTAATTGAGTCTGCCATTGCTGATAGCAGTATTGGTGGATTGCCCTATTAGCTTCAAAATGGTACATGTGCAGTTTTCATCTGGGTTGAGATTTACCAGCTAAGATGGCCACAAATACTTGCTTTTCTTACACTAGACGTTTGTTGTTTTTCAGGAATAAACATTTCTCAGTTTATTGCCTTCCTTTGGGTGACTTTTATTACCTAAAATGGTTGTTTTTGACAATTTTATTTAACTTTATATCATTTTTATATAGTGTAGGGGAATGCCAGAATGCTTTTGGTTACCATTGCCCAAAGGTCTTTCACAATATCTGGTTTCCATAGATACTTTTTTCCTAGAGTGAGATGCAAGAAAATCATATAAATAAAATTTTGTGTATTTCCTAATTCTTTACACACATAAGGATAAATATGCATAAATTAAATAAAAATGTCACAGCCCTCAAAGCTGAAGGAAAACCAATACTAAAAACTGTAATTGTAATTATACACAGTGACTCATGTTTTCACATTAATCATAATTCATCTTTCCTATAAAGTAAATTATAAACCACTGTAGATTTTCTTTTAAAATATGTATTTTTTCTCATATTTATACCAAGTATAGTGTATTTCCCCACCCATGGAGTTAGATTTGGGTATGACACTTGTTTTGACCAATAGAATGAGAATGAGTGTCCCATATGCCACATAAGCTTTAATAATCATCAGCTGCTTCTGAAATTTCTCTTTTTTTTAGGAAAACAGCTAGTCCCAGATTGGAAACCTTCTTTAAATGAGTGCCCTGAATAAAAGATACATGAAGAACAGCTGAAACACCAACATAACATAATATGAGCTAGATATGAATTTTTATTTACGAGTCATGTTGTAAATCATTGAGATTGGGGAATCATTGTTTTAAATCAGGGTAACCTACTAAAAGCTAAATACAGTTGGATCTTCCTAGAAGTATCACCCAATATTTCTACTTATGTCTCATGGCGAGAATTTAGTTAGCTGGTCACTTCTAATTCTAAGAGGAACCAACAAATATATTTTAACAGAGCATATCCCTAAGCCCAGTAATGAGGAAGAAGAGGAAAATGAGGATTGGATCAGACAGCTACCAGTCTCCACATACCATTACAATGCCAAAGGTCATTCATCGATGCAGTCATTTCCTTTTCAACAAATATGTGTTGTGTATTCTCTATATTTTAATTTGAACTTTACCAAATGTATAAAGATCGATAGCGTTTGTTTTGCTCATTTTACCTGCAAACCTCCTCACGGCTTGATTCAGGTCCTAATTTCTCTTTCCACATTCCCTTTCATTGCCTCTCCATTCTTGATCACTCCTTTTTCTTTTGTTTCTCCTTAGGCTAATTTTGTATGAGAATCTGATAAAATATATTTTCCAAAGTCAATTTTAATATAATTTCTGAATTAATCACCTCCTATATTTTTTCAGTTATTAGTCATACAATAATCATACTCTTCTTCATATTTTCATTTCTTTAGTGCTTTTCTCTAATACAAAAGGCAAAAGGTGGCTTAATAGAGGTATCTTAATAGAGATTAACTTAACACAAGATATAATCAGTATTTTCCTATTATAATGCTGGCATTTTGAACATTCAGCTTAAATGAAAAGAATGATATTATAAGAAATAATAAATGACTTGGAGTTGGGGAAAAGAAAAGTATGAAATGGTCTAGTGGCATTTTGCCCTTCTTCTTTCTTTCTCCCTGACCCATAAGCATGCATAAACAAATAAGTAAATAAATAAATAAAATCATATACATATTCAAATTCTAATTACATTATAAGCCAGAGTGGCTTGGCAGGGGTGTGTTGAATAGAGACCCCACATGTTGTGTTGGATTAGATATGTGGAAATCCTCAAATATGTGAAGAGTTGACCTACTGGCATTTATCACCGCTGAGTACAAAACAGTATCAGAGACAAGCTTCTTTTTCTGAAGGAGAGTGTGTTGTCAAATGTTAGGAACAGCTGGCTTGACAGATTGTCCTTGTTTGTCCCCAGCTTGGATTTTGTTGAACACTTCAGCATGTATTGGGTATGCTATTTAGGTTAGACATGACATTTCTAGTACCGTTTTAAAGGTCAGAATGACAGATGCCTGAGTATAATGTTCTCCACTGGAAATATTTATACAGTGATCAACGTTTATGTATTTTTCAAACACTGCCCTTTATTTTAAGTGATTTGTAAGAATTTGTTTTTTTGGAGACCCAGGTTCCAGTCCTGGATATAACACATAATAACACTCCCGTGAAATGAGGTAATTTAAATGTTTATTCCATAGGGTCACTGTAAAAACTAAATACATAAAAATACTTGCAATTTTCTAGGGTTATGAGCACGAGTAATTTTCATCATAGGTATTGTGTAAGATTATTTTTATATGAAGAAGCACACAGAACAATTTCTAGATAGATACTAGAACTCTCATCCAGCAGATATCTGACTTTTTCATGTATTCACTCTGCTTGTCATCCAAAACCAGTTATTATGTAATAATCAAGTCAGCATCCTTTCAGCACGTAGGAAAATTATTAACACTCTAAGGACTAGTGTGCATGATGCATTTACTTACATTGGTAATGAAAGAGACAGAAGAGGATTTAACATAATATATCTCACAGCGTACAACTTCATAAATGCCCATTTAACATGGCTCTTCTCCCAAATCTAACTGTTGACTGGGAGTGATGGTAGGGGTTGGGTGTCAGTTTTGCCCTTGATCAGTCTTTTCTTCCCAGTCTTGTTTTCCCTGCTAGGTCCTAGGTCCCTCCTGCTTCTGCCCAGCTTTCCCACATGCTTTGCATAAAACATATTATTCTACTGCAGTTCTTAAAAAAAAATCATATGTACCATAATTTATAAAACATGGCTCTTATAGTTCTCATTTATCAGGGTCCACTCCCTAAGAAGCAGCAGGTCATTTTAAATAATTGTGCTTCCAGTTAAACAGGTTATATTCAAAATAAAAAATATTTTTATGTGAGGCAAAAAAAAAACCTGTTAGTATTAATCTGTTCTGTCCAATTATTCTAATAAACTCTATAGATAGTCTGATATACCTTGGCATGAATATTTTTTTATTAAATAGAAATATTGGGATTATTTAAATAGAAATTGTCTTTGTCTTAAAAATGACTTTGCATGGTTCTAACACTATTATAAAGAGTTTAAACTGTCATTGATTAAAGAAGATTGGATGTTTCCATTAACATAACTGGAAAAGTTTCTCCTTAAGATTTTCTGTGACTCAGGGCGCCTGGGTGCCTCAGTCAGATAAGCAACCAACTCTTGATTTCTCCTCAGGTGGTGATCTCAGGGTGGAGAGATGGAGCCCTGAATTGGGCTCTGTGCTCACCAGAGAGTTTCCTTAAGATTCTCTCTCTCCCAAGAGGATCCCTCCTACATTGTTGGTGGGAATGCAAGTTGGTACAGCCACTCTGGAAAACAGTGTGGAGGTCCCTTAAAAAGTTAAAAATTGAGCTACCCTATGATCCAGCCATTGCACTACTGGGTGTTTACCCCAAAGATACAGACGTAGTGAAGAGAAGGGCCATATGCACCCCAATGTTCATAGCAGCAATGTCCACAATAGCTAAATCGTGGAAGGAGCCGAGATGCCCTGCAACAGATGACTGGATTAAGAAGTTGTGGTCCATATATACAATGGAATATTACTCAGCAATCAGAAAGAACGAGTTCTCAACATTTGCTACAACATGGACGGCACTGGAGGAGATAATGCTTAGTGAAATAAGTCAAGCAGAGAAAGACAACTATCATATGATTTCTCTCATCTATGGAACATAAGAACTAGAATGATCAGTAGGGGAAGAAAGGGATAAAGAAAGGGGGGGTAATCAGAAGGGGGAATGAAACATGAGAGACTATGGACTATGAGAAACAAACTGAGGGCTACAGAGGGGAGGGGGGTGGGGGAATGGGATAGACCGGTGATGGGTAGTAAGGAGGGCACGTATTGCATGGTGCACTGGGTGTTATACACAACTAATGAATCATCGAGCCTTACATCGAAAACCGGGGATGTACTGTATGGTGACTAACATAATATAATAAAAAATCATTATAAAAAAAAAAAAAAAAAGATTCTCTCTCTCCCTCTACCTCTGTCCCTCCCCCCGCACATGCTCTCTCTCTCAAAAAAAAATAAATAAAGCTTTTAAAAAAAGATTGTCTGTGACTCTCCATTCAGTGACAGAATTGTGTCCCTCTCCACAATCAATTTCAATAAACTGCTATGCTCATTTAAAAATTAATTTTATACTGTCATTTAAGGTTGTTTAACTCTTATATTTCTCTCACTTTTCTAGGATGTGTAGAAAGAATTCTTACTTTTCTCTTAACTAACCTAATACAAATTATCTATTGTATTTCATACTTTAAATTTTACAAGTTACATAGAAGAAACTTATGCACTTGAGTATCCTAGGAACAGTTGGAGAAGGACAGTCATATTTTAAAATGTTTGACTTCTGGTGTGCCTGGGTGGCTAAGTCGGTTAAGGATCTGACTCTTGATTTCAGCTCAGGTCTTGATCTCAGGGTCATGAGTTCAAACCTCATACTGGGTGTGGAAAGGAATGAATGAATGAATGAATGAATGAGTAAATAAATAAAGTGACTTCTGTCTCTAAGGTATACTTTCCAGAAACGTGTTTTTTCCCCACTTGTTTCCATTTACTTTAACAGTAAAACTTGTTATTTGTTAAAACATTTTCATATATTTTGGTAATGTTCTCTTTTTCTTTTATTTTAAAGAAGTTTTTACAGGTTTATATTTATATTCCTAAAACTTTGTGCTTTTGAGCTTCAATTGAATATGTCAACTGGATAAATTATGATAAATATTTATATCCTATGAAGATTGGAAATACCTGAAAGGAGCATTCTTATTTAGTAGACAAATATGTTTTTAAAATGCATCCTCATAACTCAAACAATACGTAAATCTGGCAAATATTTGTTCACACAAAATTAGGATGGTACTAAAAATTTTTGGAAAATAATATTCTGGTGTTTACGTCCATCATGACAGAAGATTATGACACTCATATAAATAGACCCTAGAGAATCTCTAGGTACAGATAACATAAAAATGCATCAAGATCTTTGTATTACTGTCCTCAGCAGTCCACATTTTCCTGTAAGAGCATCATATATTTTCATTCTTGCCAGGTCTCCTTGTAAGTACAGTATAGTTTCTTGCCCCTTTTCTGCCTTAGCCAAGTGACTTGCTTGACCAAGAGAATGGGAGCTTATATAAGGTATATCATGTATGAATAGAAGATTTAAATGCACTTGCACAGTTCAGTTAGTCTTCTTTCTCCCCTCTTCTTCCATCAGAATAGCTTGCTCCAGTTCAAAGCTGTTCCTGGGTCACAGAGTAGGACGACTGGAGGAGCAGAGCTGAACCCAAGAGAGCCAAGCAGAGCAGGACAGAACAGAACTGACCTACAGAATTGTGAGTGTGAAATTATTTTTTATTGTTGAAATAAAACATTTTTTATGGTTGATATGGGGGTTATTTTCTAGCAACAGCAAAAGCTGACTAATATAGTCTTTCTAAAGGTATGATGCAAAGGGAAAATAAAGCGAACCAAAGAATATCAACATTTGTAGCTATCTGTTGACTTCACTCACTCCATGTCAGTCATTCACTCATGTATTCATTCTTTCCTCTATTCAACAAATATTTACCACTGTAGGAGCAAAGAGTTGCCAAATTCTACTGGAAATTTTAAAAAAATGCATATAGGACTCTCCAAACACATTTGTCCCCTTAAGAAATCTACTCTTTAACAGAACAGTGCACATTAATGTTGAAAGTTATTTTCTCTATAGTATTTCAATGCTGGATACTATATTGTGATATCAATAGGTAATTAAAATTTTATAACCCTTTCTCACAATCTATGATTCAAGAAGTATATTGAAAATTACTTCCATATTTTATACTATCTGATCACCATTAGTGAAGTAAATGGAAATATATGGTAAATACTGGGACCCTCTGTTAACTTTTTCATTTTTGTGTACCTATTTTCCCCACAGTTACAAATATTTTCTTCCTCCATAGAGTGTGTTCTGTAACATTACCCCCAAAATCCTGATCACTGAGGGGAAGAATTTAAGAAATTCTAGTTTAGCATTCTAAGATTGAGTCTGAATTCCCTTAGGAGTTGATTTTGTACCCCATGGTTAGTATCTGGGCATCATCATTCTTTCCAAGTCAGAGACCTTACTTGTGCAGTAAGAAAGATTTTTCAGATTTCTGAATTGGATATTTATTAAATCAATCTTTCTCTCTCTCTCTCTCTCTCAATCTCTCTCATCCCATCTCATTCTTTCTTTCTTTTAAATAAATTTTTCTTTTAAATAAAATTCAATTTTTTTCTAGGCTGCAAAATTTAATTTCCTCTTCTAAATTGGACATTTTTCTGTGTTAAGGTATTGAGAGACTGAGAGCACAGGGTGTGGTGATGGTAAGTCTGATCATTGAGTCATCTATCAACACAGGCCTTATTGAGACATGCTTGAACTGGCTGTCACCATGACCCCTTTAAGACTGATTCTCTTTGGGTGCATTCATGCCTTGAATATTCATGAAGGTGGAAAGGTGGAGGTTCATGTTTCAGGAAGCCTTATGCTCCTGACAGACCAAGGGACATAAGGGTCTTTGTGAGACTAAAAACAATCTGCTGGATTCACCATGCATCATCCGCAACCATGCAATGGAAAATCCTGGTAAAAAGCAAGTTCACAACTTCCCTTGAACTCATTAGAGTGCTGGCTGACATACCTGAATGAGACACCGTGAGACACCACAATGTGAGTTCAGCTAGGATTTTGACATATTGGTGAAGGTTGGTCAAATGCTAGAGTAAAGCCTCTGGGGCTGCAAATACAGTGAGGAGGCTCCACCATCTTGCATTTTTTTAACAGGTTTTTTCTCCACAATCCTCACTGGAAAAAAACTGAGAAAACAGAGCAAGTCTCTTGCAGTATAGAATTAGAAGAAGGGAAGAAAAGCAGCTGCAGAGGAGCAAACAGTTTTAAACAATTCCTGGCACTCTTCTCTCTTATTTCCTCTCTGGAACAAAACTTAGGTTGGGAGGGAAGGGTCAACAAACTCATTGCGGTTAGAAGGGAAGAGTAGGGGAAAAAACTTCAAATGCCGGGAGAGTGTTAAGATGTTGAGCTCAGAAATCATGCAAGCTAGAAAACTGGAATGCTGTCTTTAAAGCACCAAAAGAAAAGAAATCCACTCAGTATTTTATGACCAGAAATAATATTTTTCAAAAACAAGGATGAAATACACACTTAATTTTTTCAGGGGCACCTGGGTACCTCAGTCGGTTAAGCATCTGCATTTGGCTCAGGTCATGATTTGGGGTCCTGGGATCGAGCCCCATGTAGGGTTCCCTGCTCAATGGGGAGCCTGCTTCTCCCTCTCCTGCTTCCCCTGCTTGTAATCTCTCTCTCTGTCAAATAAATAAAAATAAAATCTTAAAAAAGTAAAACCAAAAAAAAAACCCCACAATTTTTTCAGACAAACAAAAACTGCAGGAATAAATGTTACAGGAAGTTCTTTGGAAGAAGACATATGGTATCAAACTGAATCTTGGATCTCCACAAAGAAAAAAGGAACATTGGAAATGGAATAAATGAACGAAAAACAAAATTCTTTTTTTACCAACTTTTTGATTGATCAGAAAGAGATTAATAGTCTCTGAAAAAAATTAATAATGTGTGTTTATCACATATGTAAAAGTGACAGGTATGACAACAGTTATACAAATGAGAAGAAGGCAGTTGGGAATATACTGTCTTAAGGACCTTATATTACATGTAAAGTAAGACAAGATTATTTGAAAACAGACTAATTAAAGATGTATAATCAAAAACCTAGAATAGCCAATTCCCCCTACCCCCAAAAAATCCAAACCAAATCAAATCATAAAGAAAGCACAATTAAAATCAGATAAGGCAAATAATGCCCATGAATTATATTTTTTTTTCCCAGCCTGGCTGATGTGAATGCTTAGAAGTGTTCTATAATGCCTTCAAACACGTTTCTTCCCCATTCATAGACAGTTTCTTCACATGTACATGCTTCTACACTCTGGTGAATGCTCCAGAAACACCCTCTGCTGATTTCTTTTTTTTTTTTTTTTAAAGATTTTATTTATTTATTCGACAGAGATAGACACAGCCAGCGAGAGAGGGAACACAAGCAGGGGAAGTAGGAGAGGAAGAAGCAGGCTCAGCAGAGGAGCCTGATGTGGGGCTTGATCCCGTAACGCCGGGATCACACCCTGAGCCAAAGGCAGACGCTTAACCGCTGTGCCACCCAGGTGCCCCCCCCTTTTTTTTTTTTTAAGATTTTATTTATTTATTTGACAGAGAGAGAGACAGCCAGCAAGAGGGAATACAAGCAGGGGGAGTGGGAGAGGAAGAAGCAGGCTCCCAGCGTAGGAGCCTGATGTGGGGCTCGATCCCAGAACGCTGGGATCACGCCCTGAGCCGAAGGCAGACACTAAACGACTGAGCCACCCAGGCGCCCCTCCCTCTGCTGATTTCTGACACCTCCCTTTGTGTATCTCTCTCCCCTCCAGTACTCCATCTTGGAAACTCTAGCCTGTGTTCTCCAAACTCTTAACTCTATTTCTTTAACTCAAGGACTCTTCTCACTCCTATTTGTAGCAGAAGAGAGACTGTTAGGGAGTAAGGTGGGGTAATCATAGTGCCTGCTATTTGTTTCTTTCTCATCTTTCAGAGATCGTGATCCTTTGTCGCATAATATCCAGTGTCTTGAAATCTATTGTTTCGTATATCTTTTTCTGAAATCTTGATTGCTTCAGACAGGAATGCATATTGATATATACCAACAACGAACAATCAGAAATTAGAGTGAACAGACACTTGACCAAAGAAGATGTAAGTATAGCAAATAAACACATGAAAAGATAATCAGCATCATTAGGCATTAGAGAAATGCAGATTAAAAACACAGTAAGATACCTCTAGACACAAATTAGAATCACTAAAATTTAGAAGACTGGGTAGTAAGGAGGGCACGTATTGCATGGTGCACTGGGTGTTACACGCAACTAATGAATCATTGAACTTTACATCAGAAACCAGGGATGTACTGTACGGTGACTAACATAATATAATAAAAAAACATTTAAAAAAAAGAAGTCTGACTATACCAAGTGTTGGCAAAAATGTGGAAGAAACGGAATACTTGTATATTATTGTTGGGAATGTACATGGCACAATCACTTTGGAAAACATTCTTCTCCGTTCTTAAAGAGTGAAATATACACCTACAATGTGATTCAGCCATTACAGTTAGCTGCTTAAGGACATGAATATCTAATTGCAATGTGAGATCCTGGATTAAATCCCAGGGTTGAAAAAAATATATATTATTGAAAACTGGTGAAATCTGAAGAGAGTCTGTAGTTTAGTTAACAGTATTATAGCAATGTTAATTTCTTAATTTTTATCATTGTACTATAGTTATAGAAGTTGCTAACCTTCGGATAAGTTAGGTGAAGGGTAGATGGGCTTTCTCTGTACTATATTTGCAGCTTTTCTATAAATATACAATCACCTTTTTAAAGTTTTTTTTTATGTGAGAGAGAGTGAGCGAGAGGGAGAGCAGGAGCCGGGGGAGGTGCCAAGGGAGAGGAAGAAGCAGACACCCGTGCTGAGCAAGGAGCCAGACTCAGGACTCCATCCCAGGACCCTGTGATCATGACCTGAGCGGAAGGCAGATGCTTAGCCAACTGAGTCACCCTGGCACCCCAATCTACAATCATTTTTTAAATTAAAAAATGTTTTAAAAATCTGAATAAACATCCCATAACCACACTTTTTTTAGGCAGGAAATTCAGGGAAATAATAATGTTGACATTATACAAGGAATGGCAGAAGAACATGAAATTCTAAGTGAATTATCAGATTAAGGTTTAAAAGTAAGACTACATTTCTCCTGGAGACTCATATGCAGTCACAATTTCTGGAAAACTATCCAAATGTAATTAACACCTGGGCTTCGTTGTGTTCAATTATTATAATTAGCTAAGAAAATATTAAGGAATGTTGGGTCAATATCAATATTACTTGGAAATTTCTATTTTTGTTTTCTTTGTTATTGATTTTTTTATTCCCTTTTTCTCTTTCTGAGAAAATATATCCCACAATTGCAATTCAACAATGAAGCATGTTTATATTTTAAATGCTTCATAATTAGTTAATAATGCATGCCATTTCTAAAAAGAATATGGTGTTTGTTAATTGGTATATAAGTGTATATATTTATACATGTTTTACTATGTTTGTACTGTTATTAATTATAACTACCTCATAATGCGTTTTTACTGGTCACAAAAATTTAATGTAATCTAATTCTAGGTCAGATATGTGAATCTTCCAAATCTTTGTGGGAATGTATGGGCCTTTTTGTAGTCCAGGATTCCCATGACTTGTTACTTAGGATTCACCTCTTATAAACTTACACCAACAGTGTAAGAAAAATACTCTAGTATAGAATAAATTCATTTCATTGATTCTCATTTAAAATTCTGAGCACTAATATGGTTCAGTATTAGGGTAGAACCAACCTCATTTAATACTAGATATTCTTGTAAAGGTGTTAATCACTTTTATGTTTTCTTTCAAGGATAAAACTTTGGAAGTCTATTAAATGTAGAAAATATTCCACTGTTGAGAAAGATTAAATGCCAAATCATGAATGTTCTTGTGACAAACATATTAAGAGAGTCTTATATTTAATATTCTTAAAATCCACAGTTACCCATCGATTGTAGTCAGTCTAGTATAAATGAATCAGATTTTAATTTATAGTTATGAGAAACACTCACCAGGTTAGGAGCCACTGAACAAGATGATTTAAAAGAAAGAACCTTTTGTTAAGTGTTATTGAACCTGCATTTGAAGGAAGAGGATTACCAACTTGTCATTTGACTCTGCACTTGAGAAGAAGCTCTAAATTTCCATTGTAGGACCAGTGAAACATAAGCCTGATGTTAGAATTCAACAGTACTCACTGTAGTAAGAGAGGCTTCATTAATTAAACATCCACAGTGTGCTAAGTGATGCAGAGGGCAGTAAAGACAGGTTCCTTGTCAGTCTGGAGAAGGAAAGTCATTTCCTCTTGGGACCTCTATTGCTGAGGTAAGTTCTACCCATCAAAGAAAGAAACATGCCTCATCATGCATAAAAGAGAATATAGTTTCCTCTGTTCTACTTCAAGGATCTTTCCTTGCTACTTACCTATTCTTGAAGGACAGGGAATATGCATTGAGATCTTTGGAAGTCACACTTTGACTTATGATTTAATGTGCTTTATGATTCAATGATAGCAAAAGCCCCAATGAACAAAGAATATCCACCTACCATGCCAGTTGGGTTCATTCAGTTCTAGCATTGAGCTCCATCAACAGCATAACTCTTACTGGCTACTTTGCTCTCCATCTCTGGCAAAATTCTATTCAACGGTCAAGTCCCAACTCACAAATCACTTCTTTTGTGAAGACCTCTCAATTCCCTTAAGAGCTGAGTTACTTTTGTCTGTAGTCTTAAAGAAAGTTTTCTTACTCCACCAAGAGCTCTTTATTCCTTTCTTTAAATTGCTTTGAATTTTTATTTATCTATTTACTCTTTTGCTCCCAACTAAATTGTGAATTCCTTGAATAAAGTGACATTTCTTGTCTTCCAAAAACCATCCAGAGCAGAATACATAAAGAAAATGAAAGAAAGGGCAAAGTGGTGTCTAGGTTATATAACACTTTAAAAGAGAAAGTACAGAGAAAGATTCTGCTTCATACTACCAATGTTTACATTTTGGATCTAGTCAATACCTTCTATTCCTTGGTGCTATCACTTAAAGAAGGTTTGGAACTTCCTTTGTCACTTTACCACTTCAAGGAGGTTTGGAACTTAAAGTGAGGGTGTAACTTAATCCTATTTAATAACGGTGCTCACTACAGTGCCTAAAGGTCCTTTGTTGTCAGTTGCCAAATCACTGATTCTACGCACCTCTTTCATTTTTTAGTTTTAATCACAGTGTAGATTTGGAGACTTCATCAGCAGACAGAGAACTGGTTTTCATTCAAGCTCTGAGAGGAAACATCTATGTCCAAATTTGGAAAAAATCACTTTCTATCTGTTTTATTTCATTTTCTATAAAATCAAGGGTTTAAGAATGTTTTACCTTTGTTAAATCTCAGCAACTAGAAATCATTGCTATAAGCTTCTTTTTTTTTCTTTCAAATTTTCATTTTTCTGCTTAAGCCAAGAAAACACTCAAGAGTAGAAGTCACTTAGAAGCACGGTTGGCAAAGATAACATTGAATAACAATCTGAAGTCTTTACTCACCTGGGATGGTGATCTCAAGAAATTACTTTTCACCTTCTATTAGTGATAGCCCTTCTTCAATGTTAAGGTGGGATGACATTTTATGGACTTTAATTAGAGTGAGAGAACTTAAACTTTGTGGGAGACTCCTATACAAAAATGTTTACCTATGTGTGAATGTTTGTGTTTCTTTTCTTGGCATTTAAATGAAAACGTAGATTTTATAGTGTTCAAAAATGCCTGAGAGTTTTTTATTTCTGTTCCATAATACTTCAAACATCAACTGCATATATTCTTCCTCTCTCAGTAACATTTTATTACACATACAGTGATGTAACTTTAGTAGGGGGTTTTAATGTGTTCAAGTCCAAGGTGAATTTATTATAAAAGTTAAAAATGGATAGGCCTCTTGCTTATCTGGGATGGTAACCTACTGCTAGATAAATAATGCAGTCTTATTAGCCTTGTACCGAAACAAATCGATAAAAATTTCAAAAACCTTGTGGATGAAGTAAAAGCCTAGGTTTGCTTTTCTTTTAATGATTTTGCTTTATCATGAAGTGGTTGCAACTGGCATTCTTTCAAGTACTTCAAATTGTGTAGTGGATAGAATTCATAAGACCCTAACTAAGTACTACAGCTATGTAATGATACAGTTTCGATCTCATGAACAGAATTTGAAGTATGGGAAATTTAAAAAAAGGGGGAGTAGAAAGGAAAAAAGAAATAGAATAGTACACTATAATTTTAGTGAAACAGAGAAATGCAATATGATTTCAACTCTTGCTTTATATGCAGATAGAGTAGTTGCCTTCATATAATAACAGATTTAAGAGAACCATACAACAGGCTCTTAACTATAGAAAACAAACTGAGGGTTGCTGGAGGGGAAGTGGGTGGTGGATGGGCTAGATGGGTAATGGGCATTAAGGAGGGCACTTGTGATGAGCACTGGGTGTTGTTTGTAATTGATGAATCACTAAATTCTACTCCTAAAACTAATATTGCACTATATGTTAACTAACCAAAATTTAAATAAAAGCTTGAGACAACAAAAAGATAATGTAAGGATGTCCTACCCACACCATACTCTGAACATTACGCACAGGGTAAAATTCTTCACTTTGTTTTTGTCTATGATTAAAATTCTACTAAATATAAAATGTACACATTACTTTATTTCCTCTTGTAAATGCAAATATACAAGAGTATTGAGGACATAGTAAGGCTCAATCATTCAGGCATTAAAATGAATTTGTTGAATAAAGTTCTTGTTAATTTTATGCCTGGATGAAATCAGTTGTCATTAAAAAAATGGGAATTTGATAGGGTGAAGAGTTGGTCTCAAAATGACATTGAAAAAATTAGCAGTTTCCACCATGCTTCCCCACTCCCTTGTGATAAGTGAGAAAGGTACTATAATGGTATAGCTTTTATTATAGAATATTCCAAAATCAAGCCTTTATAAATAAACTAGGGATCAAATACTTGGCTCCAAGTGCCTGTCTTAATTACTATACTGCAGTAGAATAATCAGCCAGTTTTTCTCATCGATTATCTTATAAGGACATGATTTATGTCATACATTTAATGTCAGGAAACCTTCTGTCACCACAAACCAGTTTCTTTTTCATATTTCCTCTCTATCATTTAGTGTGCGCTTCAGGAATATAAAGAGATTTTTAGCACCCCCTTAAATGGAGCATTAATAGCAAGCTATAAATGCTGTAAACATAACTCATAACACATTGAAAAGTCAGTGTATGTGGCTTTTATATTTCTTTTGTTTAGGGGCTATCTGTGCTACTTCTGTCTCCTGTTCAGGCAGATCATTGTTATTGGACGAAACCCCTACTAGGAAAATAATGCTTTCACATACCTATGAAAGAGAATATGGAAGTCATGAATATGTCTTTGTTATTTATATAAAAATACATTTATGTATGTTATGAAAAAATGAAAAAAGGTTGTTTATGCATATAAGGATCATAGAATATATTTTAATGTGTTTATTTGTAATGCATTACAACTTTTTGGAAAACTAAGTGTATATGCTTCTCTCAAAGAAACATAAATACCAAATCTATTTATGCTCACATCGTGTTTAAAATGCTTTTTCTCTTCTTATATTTTGCGTTGCTTCCTGAATGATTATCACCATTATCATCATTGTAATCATCATTAGGCAGTATGTGAAAATCAGTTCATTGGTTGTTTTAAATAAGAATGAAATAACTAGGTTGAAATGTAGGGACATATGATTTTCCCTCAGTTAATTTATAATTTAATGGAAAAATAAATTGGATAAAATATTTATTATTAATAGATGAAAATTGTGACAAAAAATAAAGAGGAAACTGATATTTATAAATGGTATAATGAAATTATACATATGTAACTTCAATGTATCCCTTTTCTAGTGCTTCCCACATAGAAACTTTGATTGTTTCTGACATGAAACTCAGGCAATCTGGGTTTAGCTGTCACCACCTTCAAAATTAGTGGGTCCTAGGTTTGTCTTATCCCTGGAATCTTTTTTACTGGGGTATCTGGAGACATAGATATCCATGTCTCCAGAAACAGCCCAACTCCTATGATACAATTTTAGCTTATACAAATAGATTTTGAACAGATTACTCTCTTATCGGTCCACCTGGCTTCAACTATTACTTTGCTCCTGATACAAGATAGATCTAGATCTAGATATATGATAGTATGCATATGTATATGTGTGTGCGTGTGTGTATGTGTGTGAGAGAGAGAGAGAGAGAGAAAGAGATCAAAGAATTTTGAATTTGCATTATGTAAATATGAACTCCTGGTCAGCACCGATTCATCCTGGACCCAGAATATATGGGGGTTTTTGTTTTGTTTTGTTTTGAAGATTTATTTATTTATTTTTATAAAGTGAGAGAGCAAACAGGAGGAGGGGCAGAGGGAAAGAGAGACAGGGGAGTCTGACTTGGGGCTTGATCTTACAACTCTGAGATCATGACCTGAACCAATATCAAAAGTCAGATGCTTAACTGACTGAGCCACCCAGGCACCCCAGAACCTGTGTTTTAAACTCCACTCATGAAAATGCCTTCCTGATTTGTTTCTTGTCCATAGACAAATGTATTAACTTTTAATCTCCTTTATATCATTTTGAATGTTTTAAAAAATATTTTATATCCCATGCTTACATGTTCAGAGTAAAAATTTAAATTGCTACCTTGATCAGAAGCCTAACAGTTCTTATTTGGTTATGTTTGTGATTGAGCCTGGCCACCAAGACATTGTCTTAATAGTCATTAAAACTGTTCCATAAGGGATGACTTATACGAATATTCATAGAAAAGAATGATTTTTAACACAGCTGTAGAGAGATTATATTTTATCTAGTGTTCATCATTTTGAGTGTTTATCATTTTATCATAGCTTCTTCATTCTATTATTGGGTCTGAGAAAGCCAGAATCCTGGACCATAGCTGTGTGCACTTGGCCATGTCATATAATCCCTTTGATCCTTTGCTACCAAGTCTGGACAAGGACCATTTATACCATATTATCTACAATGTTGTTATGAAAAATAAATGAGAGAATTAAGTAAAAATACCTGTAGCTTGTCAATAGTAAATACAAGGTAACTAAAGTTGTCATTGGAACTACTAGCAAGCTTCAAGATTATAAGTGAACAAAGTGATTTTTTCTCATAGCACAGGCATGATCCTGTTTCTTTTCAATCAGTTGGTATGGTTCACAGGGGTTTCATATTCATTTTCTTAAAGAAAGTAGACACTAACATAAAATGTGTGAAATGGAAAGATATCAGGTTATAGACAACAATGGAGTTCCACTAACTAAGAGTGCTTATTGGAGAGAGATATTTACTTTTCATTTTTATTGGAACATGGCCATAGGAAGGCCTGTCTTCAGACAATTAGTTTGAGATCTGGTTTACAGAGGTAGTCTCAAAGTGTGTTCATTCAATAAATATTTTGCTTTAAAACTATGGTGGTCTATAAACCAGCAAAATTGAACTAGTAGAAATTTCAGTTTCCTCACAACATTGATACTTACATTTTCAATCCCATTCTTTGTACCTTTATTTTATTTTAGACACTTGCTTTTCTACTCTAAAGATTCACAAAGTGTTCACTATTTATTCTTCCTATTTAATAATTATTGACCTAATCTAGCAATGTATTTTGAGGGTGTATTTGGAAGAATGAGGGGTCAATGCCAATAAACAACATAAGAGAACAACAAATTAAAGGACTTGAAAATTTGGCATGGGCATGTGCAAAAGAATTCCTTCTGTGAGCTTCAGAGCCAGAGAATTTAGTGAATGAACCAATGGATTCAATAGTCTGTAAAGCGTTTGAAATATTTGAAGTTAGAATATAATGACATGTACAAGGAATTTTCAACAGCCATTATCGTTTCATTCCTTGACAGAATAATGAGTCAACAGCCTCAGAAGCATTACATCTCTATTGTAAATTATTACTTAGCTATTGTATATCCTGAAATAATCATGTTGAGTTTATTTTATATTCTCATTTGAATAAATGTGTTTTCATTCCAGTGTTGTCCAATTAGTAAAGACCTAGCTTTGTGCTCCTAGGTAAATTGCAAATGCTTCAGAAAAATATTAATTTTTTCAATGGTGGATTCTAGGTGTTTTATAATTATTACAACATTCAAAAACCTTTTCATAAGTATGAACTATTTAGGCATATGCTTACAATTTTTATTAGAGGAATTATAACCGTACATATAAAATTTTGAAATGCTCTGTTTAATTTAATTAAAATCATTATCACCAATTGTAGCAAGAGATCAAAGCAGGTAAAAATCAAGCAGATGTGGCTTGTGACCAAATGGGATAATTTTAAGTCTATACTTTAATATTTCACAGTAATCATTTGTGCAAATATTTAAATAATTGTTCTTAATCAACTGTGGTATATTCACATATGCCCATGTTTTATGATGGTTTCTTTTAACCCTAAATGTGATTGAAAGAAGATTGGTTTAAAGATTAGAAATATGTTAAATCAATATCAAATAACATCCTAATAAATCTTAGTACTTGTATCTTCCAAATTAATGCTTTTATAAACCCTGCATATCCTTTGTCAGGCTGTCATTTTTTTTTATAATGATTTTTTATTATATTATGTTAGTCACCATACAGTACATCCCCGGTTTTCGATGTAAGGCTCAATGATTCATTAGTTGTGTATAACACCCAGTGCACCATGCAATATGTGCCTTCCTTACTACCCATCACCAGCCTATCCCATTCCCCCACCCCCCTCCCCTCTGTAGCCCTCAGTTTGTTTCTCATAGTCCATAGTCTCTCATGTTTCATTCCCCCTTCTGATTACCCCCCCCTTTCTTTATCCCTTTCTTCTCCTACTGATCATTCTAGTTCTTATGTTCCATAGATGAGAGAAATCATATGATAGTTGTCTTTCTCTGCTTGACTTATTTCACTTAGCATTATCTCCTCCAGTGCCGTCCATGTTGTAGCAAATGTTGAGAACTCGTTCTTTCTGATTGCTGAGTAATATTCCATTGTATATATGGACCACAACTTCTTAATCCAGTCATCTGTTGCAGGGCATCTCGGCTTCTTCCACGATTTAGCTATTGTGGACATTGCTGCTATGAACATTGGGGTGCATATGGCCCTTCTCTTCACTACGTCTGTATCTTTGGGGTAAACACCCAGTAGTGCAATGGCTGGATCATAGGGTAGCTCAATTTTTAACTTTTTAAGGGACCTCCACACTGTTTTCCAGAGTGGCTGTACCAACTTGCATTCCCACCAACAATGTAGGAGGGATCCCCTTTCTCCACATCCTCTCCAACAATTGTTGTTTCTTGCCTTGTCTATTTTTGCCATTCTAACTGGCGTAAGGTGGTATCTCAGTGTGGTTTTGATTTGAATTTCCTTGATGGCTAATGATTTTGAACATTTTTTCATGTGTCTGTTAGCCATTTGTATGTCTTCATTGGAAAAGTGTCTGTTCATATCTTCTGCCCATTTTTTGATTTGTTTATTTGTTTCTCATGTATTGAGTTTGAGAAGTTCTTTGTAGATCTTGGATACCAGTCCTTTATCTGTAGTGTCATTTGCAAATATCTTCTCCCATTCCGTGGGCTGCCTCTTAGTTTTTCTGACTGTTTCCTTGGCTGTGCAGAAACTTTTAATCTTGATGAAGTCCCATAAATTCATTTTATCTTTTGTTTCTCTTGCCTTTGGGGATGTGTCATGAAAAAGGTTGCTTTGGCCGATGTCGTGGAGGTTGCTGCCTATGTTCTCCTCTAGAATTTTGATGGATTCCTGTCTCACATCGAGGTCTTTCATCCATTTGGAGTTTATTTTTGTGTATGGTGTGAGATAGTGGTCAAGTTTCATTCTTTTGCATGAGGCTGTCCAATTTTCCCAGCACCATTTATTGAAGAGACTGTCTTTTTCCCACCGGATGTTTTTTCCTGCTTTATCAAATATTAGTTGCCCAAAGAGCTGAGGGTCCATTTCTGGGCTCTCTATTCTGTTCCATTGGTCTATGTGTCTGTTTTTGTGCCAGTACCATGCTGTCTTTGTGATCACAGCTTTGTAGTACAGCTCGAAATCCGGCATTGTGATGCCCCCAGCTTTGTTTTTCCTTTTCAACAGTTCCTTGGAGATTCGGGGTCTTTTCTGGTTCCATACAAATTTAAGGACTATTTGTTCCAGTTCTTTGAAAAATGTCCTCGGTATTTTGATTGGGATAGCATTGAAAGTGTAGATTGCTCTGGGTAGCATGGACATTTTAACTATGTTAATTCTTCCGATCAATGAGCATGGAATATCTTTCCATCTTTTTATGTCTTCCTCAATGTCTTTTAAGAGTGATTTATAGTTTCTAGAATAAAGGTCCTTTACGTCTCAGGTTAAGTTAATTCCAAGGTAACGTATGGTTTTTGGTGCTATTGTAAATGGGATGGATTCCCTAATTTCTCTTTCTTTGTTCTCGTTATTCGTGTACAGAAATGCAACTGATTTCTGAGCATTGATTTTGTATCCTGCCACGTTACTGATTGCTCTATAACTTCTAATAGTTTGGGAGTGGCTTCTTTTGGGTTTTCCATATAGAGTATCATGTCATCTGCGAAGAGAGACATTTTGACTTCTTCTTTGCCGATTTGAATACCTTTGATCCCTTTTTGTTGTCTGATTGCTGTTGCAAGGACTTCTAGTACTATGTTGAATAATAGTGGCGAGAGTGGGCATCCTTGTCGTGTTCCTGATCTTAAGGGAAAGGCTTCCAGCTTTTCCCCATTGAGAATAATATTCGCTGTAGGCTTTTCATAGATGGCTTTTATGAGATTGAGAAACGTACCTTCTATTCCTACACTCTGAAGCGTTTTAATCAGGAAAGGATGCTGTATTTTGTCAAATGCTTTTTCGGCATCGATTGAGAGGATCATATGGTTCCTGAGTCTTTTCTTGTTGATATGATGTATCACGCTGATTGATTTGCGAATATTGAACCACGCTTGCATCCCAGGTATGAATCCCACTTGATCGTGGTGGATAATCCTTTTAATGAACTGTTGGATTCTATTAGCAAGTATCTTGTTGAGGATTTTGGCGTCCATATTCATTAGGGAAATAGGTCTGTAATTCTCCTTTTTGAGGGGGTCTTTGCCTGGTTTGGGGATCAAGGTAATATTGGCCTCATAGAATGAGTTTGGTAGCTTTCCTTCTGTTTCTATTTTTTGAAATAGCTTTAGGAGAATAGGTATTATTTCTTCCTTGAATGTTTGGTAGAATTCCCCAGGAAAACCGTCCGGGCCTGGAGTTTTGTTATTTGGAAGGTTGTTTATCACTGACTCAATTTCTTCATAATTAATTGGCCTGTTTAAGAAATCAGTTTCTTCCTGTTTCAATCTTGGTAGTTTATAGGTTTCCAGGAAGGATTCCATCTCTTCCAGATTGCTTAGTTTATTGGCATATAGCTGTTGATAAAAATTTCTAATAACCCTTCCAATTTCAATGGTGTTCGTCGTGACCTCTCCTTTTTCATTCATAATTTTAATAATCTGGGTCCTTTCTCTTTTCTTTTGGATAAGTCTTGCCAGTGGTCTGTCAATTTTATTGATTCTCTCCAAGAACCAGCTTCTAGTCCTGTTGATCTGCTCTACTGTACTTCTGGTTTCTGCTTGATTGATTTCAGCTCTAATTTTGGTCAACTTCTTCCTCGTGCGTGGATTAGGCCTGTCCCTCTGTTGCTGTTCCAGCTTCTTGAGGTGAGAATATAAAAACTGCATTTTAGATTTTTCTATTCTTTTGAGTGAGGCTTGGATGGCTATGTATTTCCCCCTTAGGACTGCCTTTGCAGTATCCCATAGGTTTTGGACTGTTGTATTTTCATTCTCATTGGTCTCCATAAATTGTTTAATTTGATTTTTGATTTCCTGGTTTATCGAGTCATTCCTGAGCAGGATGGTTCTTAGTCTCCAAGTGTTTGAGTTTCTTCCAAATTTTTCCTTGTGGTTGAGTTCCAATTTCAGAGCATTGTGGTCTGAGAATATGCAGGGGATAATTTCAATCTTTTGGTATCGGCTGAGACCTGTTTTGTGTCCCAGAACATGGTCTATTCTTGAGAATGTTCCATGGGCATTAGAATAGAATGAGTATTCTTTGGTTCTGGGGTGTAGTGTTCTATATATATCTAAGAGGTCCAACTCGTCGAGTATGGCATTCAAAGCCTTTGATTCTTTGCTTAGTTTTTGCCAGGGTGTTCTGTCTATTTCTGAGAGTGGAGTGTTGAGGTCCCCTACTATTAATGTATTTTTATTTATATGTCTCTTTATTCTGGTTAAGAGTTGGCTTGTGTATCTTGCTGCTCCCCTGTTGGGGGCATATATATTTATAATTGTCATATCCACTTGTTGAATACTTCCTTTAAGAATAATATAGTGCCCTTCTGCGTCTCTAACTATAGTCTGTAGTTTAAAATCCAGTTTATCTGATATGAGAATTGCTACCCCAGCTTTCTTTTGAGGTCCATTTGCGTGAAAGATGGTACTCCATCCCCTTACTCTCAGTCTGAATGTATCTTTGGGTTTGAAATGAGTCTCTTGTAGACAGCAAATGGATGGGTCATTTCTTTTTATCCAATCTGCAACCCTGTGGCGTTTGAAACCAGAATTTAAACCATTAATGTTAAGACTGAGTACTGAGAGTTACGCTTTTAATGCTGCCATGTTGTCAGTAAAGTCTTTGTTTGTATTGGCTGTGACTTTCTTTTTTTTTTTTTTTTTTTCTAAAGATTTTATTTATTTATTCGACAGAGATAGAGACAGCCAGTGAGAGAGGGAACACAAGCAGGGGGAGTGGGAGAGGAAGAAGCAGGCTCATAGCGGAGGAGCCTGATGTGGGGCTTGATCCCATAACGCCGGGATCACGCCCTGAGCCGAAGGCAGACGCTTAACCGCTGTGCCACCCAGGCGCCCCTGGCTGTGACTTTCTGTTCTGTATCACTCTTGGGGCCTTTTTACTTTTATAGAACCCCCCGTAATACCTTCTGTAGGGCTGGTTTCGCAGTTACAAAATTGGTTAGTGACTGTCGATTCTGAAATGTCTTTATTTCTCCATCAATTCTGAATGACAGCCTTGCTGGATAAAGGATCCTTGGCTGCATGTTTTTCTCTGAAAGAGCTTTAAAAATGCTCCCCCAACCCTTTCTCTCATTCCAGGTCTGTGTAGACAGGTCTGACGTAATTCTGATGCCTTTGCCTTGGTACGTGAGAAATTTCTTTGCCCTGGCCGCTTTCAATACTGTATCCTTGGATCTAATATTTGCAAAATGCACTATGACGTGACGTGGCATAGGTTTGTCGTGGTTGAGCTTGGGAGGGGTCCTCTCTGCCTCTTGGACACGAATGTTTGTTTCCCTTGCTAGATTAGGGAAGTTTTCAGCTACAATTTGTTCAAATATCTCTTCTAGACCTCTGTTTTTCTCCACCCCCTCGGGGATACCGATGATTCTAACATTGGATCGTTTCGTTGAGTCAGTAATCTCCCGTAGCCAACATTCGTGGGCGTGGATTTTTTTAAGACCATCTTCTATTTTCACTTTTTCCTCTATTAACCCATCCTCCAATTCACTAACCCTTTCCTCTGCTTCTGTGACCCTGGCCGTCAGAGCCTCTAGTTTTGCCTGCATTTGGCTCATAAAATTTTTAATTTCTGTCAAATTCGCTCTCATTTCCGCCCTTAGGGATTCTATATTCTCAGTAACATTTTCCTTAATACTTTTTTCAAGTCTACTCATTATCTTGACCATTGTTACTCTGAATTCCATTTCTGATAATTTGGTTACATCCATATCCGTTACTTCTGTGGCAGAGGCCACAGACTCACTGTCTTTTCTTTGCTGGGGGGGGCTTCTCCTTCTTGTCATTCTGATGAGGAGAGGTTGCGGGGTCGTCCAGAGCCCAAATTATTGACTGGGTCCCAGGCCGTGCCCCTTGTTTTATAGGGATCTTAGAGATGTGGGCTTCTTCTTTAAAGATTTTATTTATTTACTTATCTGAGAGAGGGAGACAGACAGTCAGCAAGAACGGAACAGAAGCAGGGGAGTGAGAGAGGAAGAAGCAGGCTCCCAGCGGAGGAGCCCAATGAGGGACTCCTTTCCGGAACGCGGGGATCTCACCCTAAGCCCTAAGCCGGAGACAGGCGCTCAATGACTGCGCCACCCGGGCGCCCCGGGTTGTGGGCTTCTTGATTTTTCAGCCTGCCTTCTGGGGGAGGGGCCTGCCGCGCCGATACTCAGGCAACCCTATTTGGTTAGAGTCTCCGTGTCCCCTGCGAGGGAGGATGGGGATGGGCACTCTCTGAGCCGGTATTTCCAGGCTTTTGTTCTCTGGCGGCTTTCCCTGGCGGCCGGCTATGCCTCTTCTGAGAGTCAGAGCAGCAGAGGCTGCATTGTCGCAGAACAGAGGGATTGCGGCCCGTTCTCCACTGATGTTCTGGCCACTTTAACTCTGTTACTGTTGGTGCTGGTCAACCCTGCAGCGTCGCGGGATGTGCGCACCAACCCGGCGTCCCTGCCCTCACTTCCAGGGCCGGCGCGTCTCTGTCCTTTGTGTTTCTAATGCCGCCAGCCACCGGCCGCCCCGTCTCTGTCCTTTGTGTTTCTAATGCCGCCAGCCACCGGCTGCCCCGCGCGCTCCCGGGTCTCCCAGTCTCAGTCTATGCCCGGTGAGCACACCGCGATTCCGGAGTTCCGTGAGAAGCCTGGTGGCGCGCGCACCCGGTTCAGGGTCTCAGTCTGCTGTTTCACGGGTGCCGACCGCGAGTCCGCCCGCTCCCCCGTGCAGGTGGCCCGCCAGCCACCAGCCGCCCCGCGCGCGCTCCGGGAGCTCCCGGTCTCAGTCTGGATCCCGTGAGCACACCGGGATTCCGGTGTTCCGGGAGATGCCTGGTGGCGCGCGTTCACGGCTCACCGGTCTCAGTCCGCTCTCTCGCGGGTGCCCTCCATGAGTCCGGCCCGCTCCCCCTTGCAGGTGGCTGCCGCTTCCCGGCGCCCAAACGCGGCGGCTCCCTCCCCCTTCCGTTTATCTTCCGATATCTGTGCGCGGTTTTAGGGCTCCCCTCTTGGTACCTCAATACTCAGCGCTGGAGATGTTCATTTGTAGAGATCCAGATGCATCATCCTGCATCTCAGGCTGATTCCATGGTTATTTAGGCTGGTCTGGTACCTATCCAGCTCGACTCAGGGGACCGACTGAAAAAGGGGTCCCCTACTCCTCCGCCATCTTAACTCCTCCCACAAACATTGCTTCTAAGGCATTGTTTATAGAGACAGCTCTGAGGCTGGACGGCGCCCACCGTGGGCTGGCAGGGCGGGATTCTGGAAGAGCTCTCCTGGCTTGCGGACGGCAGTCCTGCGGCTGTGTCCTCACAGGGCGGACAGCGAGCTTGGCTCTGGGGTCTCTTCTTACTAGGACACTAATCCTGTAGGATCCCTTATGGCCTCGTTTATCTTTAATCACTTCCTCAGAGGCCCCCACCTTCCAGAATCGTCCACGGGCAGCTGGGACTGAGACCTACTGTTGAAGGAGATCATCGAAAGGAGCTCAGGCTGTCATTTAGTATAATTGCTGTTGTACACTTTTTAAAAACTTTAGTTATCCGGTTTGATTCTTAAATATTCTTAAGAAATCATTATGTAAGCTGAAAGAACTATTTAATATCCTAGGAAGTAAGTAGAAAATAGATACATGAGAAAATTTAAGTCACTAGCTTACTTAAAATGTTTATTCTATTTAAAAACACTTAAAATGTTCTTTTGTAATCATTTTTTCACTTATTGCTAATTTATGTAAATAACATCAAAATCAAAATGAAACTAGATCAAATCTGCAAAGACATGCTTTCCCAGCAAACTGCAATATAGAATGACACATTTTGAAATTTTATTTCTTTAAAGATTTTATTATTTATTTTTATTTATTTGAGAGATAGAGAGAGAGAGCATGTGCATGGGGGGCAGGGACTGAGGGAGAGAGAGAGAGAGAATCTCAAGCAGACTCCCCCCCTGAGTGCAGAGCCTGATGCAGGGCTCCATCTCAAGACCCTGAGATCGCGACCTGCGCCAAAATGAAGAATCAGACACTCAACCAACTGAGCAACCCAGGAACCCCTTGAAATTTTATTTTTTTTCAGGGTATGGGGAGAGGATTAAGATTACTCCTGTTGGGGGGCGCCTGGGTGGCTCAGTCATTAAGCATCTGCCTTCGGCTCAGGGCATGATCCCGGTGTTGTGGGATCGAGCCCCACATCAGGCTCCTCCGCTATGAGCCTGCTTCTTCCTCTCCTGCTCCCCCTGCTTGTGTTCCCTCTCTCGCTGGCTGTCTCTCTCTCTGTCAAATAAATAAATAAAATCTTAAAAAAAAAAAATCCAGCTTTAAAAAAAAGATTGCTCCTGTTGGTAAGTACAGAACTCTTCGTGCCACTCTGTGAACACATTCCAGGCAAGGAAGGCACAGAAATAATGAGTAATAGAGGTCTGATGAGGATTTTTAGGCTTCATAGGTGAAGCAACTGGGGAGAGACAGTTGCAGTAATGACATAGTTAAATTTTTAAAGAACCTCATACGAATATATTCTCTTTCCTCTCTTTTTCTATGGTGTTCCTTTTTCTCATCCATTTTTTTCATATCCAGTTCTTTATTCTTAGAATTTCCTGTGTGCCTTCCTCAACTTGGAACATTTTAGTCAATTATGCTCACATTAAATTCAAGCCCATGTGTTTACCCATTTTGGATTGATTCACATTAGCTAGACAATTCCAGGTTGATGAACCTATCCCTCATGTTTGCCAAATATGTGTGTGACCTACTTGGAGCATATCTTCTCTGTTTCTGGACATGATTCTAGGTCATGCGTTCCCTGTCTATGTATCCAGTATGGCTCATTGGCTGGGATTCTGATCAGCATAATCATCACTTCTTGGAATAAACAGGAATAAATTTAGTTATATCAGCCACATGTAAAGTACACTTCTTATATGATCTTTCCAGTCTAAATAGAAAAATATTTGCTATGGTAGGAGAGGAAAAAATAATTTTCCCTTTACCCTTCTAAGTTCTCAGGTAGGGTCCCTCTAGCAAAAGACAAATTAACAAGAGAAAACAAAAAGAAATTTATAAGTATGTGTAATTTAAGTATACGTGGGAGATAACCAAGGAAAAATGAGTAATTCTCAGAGGTGGCTTAGAATCTAAGCTTATGGGGTGCTGGGTGGCTCAGTTGGCTAAGTGTCCAACTCTGGTTTCAGCTCAGGTCACGATTTCCGGGTCCTGAGATTGAGCCCAGGCATGGGGTTCTGAGCGTTGCATGGAGTCTGCTTGAGATTCCTTTGCCCCTCCCCCTGCTTGCGCGCACGCGCTCTCTCTCTCTCTCTCTCGTTAAAATAAATTAATAAATAAACTCTTTTAAAAAAATAGCCTAAGCTTCAATACCATCTTCAGTTAAAGACAGAAGATTTAAGGGAAGGGTGTGGGGGAATGCCAGTTATGAGGAGGTGACCAGAGAAAACAGGGTAAACTAGACGGAGATCTGTTATGTGTGTTAAGTTCACATTCTCTGTAAGATTCTCTCATGATTTGGAGTAATCCTTCTCTTCCTGGTACAGATATGGAAATGCTCTTACAAAGGGAAATTTCCTTTATGAATAATGTAAATTTCCCTTCCAAACAGATAACTTCCACTCTGTTTTCAGAGCTTCTCCTGTGTCTATTGTTTCTCAAAAAAATCCTTCTGCCAGAGGCATAATTTGGAGTGGCATATTCTGGCTTTGAAAAGTCCAGCCAAATTCAAATAAACTATGAGGATGGCTATTAATTTGGAGTTAAATAAAGGTAATTACATAATTAATAATAACCACTTTTGTTTATGGCAATATAGCAGACTGTATTTCGTACAATACCTGAAAAAAAGCCCTATTAAAAACAGCTATAGATGTTAAATTAAGTAGAACTGCCATTTCAAAAGCATAGTTACAGGGCACCTGGGTGGCTCAGTTGGTTAAGTGTCCTACTCTTGATTTAGGCTCAGGGTCATGATCTCAGGGTCATGATCTCAGGGTCTGGAGATCTGAGGTGTGGAGTCCTCTGTCGGGGCCCCATAGGGCGTGGAACCTCCTTAAGATTCTCCCCCCCCCCAAAAAAAAAAGCATAGGTAGGTTTTCAAGGAAATATGGAAAAACTTTGTGGTTATGTAAGATTCTACAGTTGTCCATGGAAAATGCCTGTCCAGTGAGCATTTATCGATCTCTTTAATCAAGAGATTCAGGATATCACAATTACAGAGGATAGAAGACATGTTTCAGGTCCTTGAAAACTTTAACTACAGAGTTGAAACAGAAATTCCTGCACAAATCTCAGACCTTTGAAAGTTTATAAACTCAGTTAAAGGTCTAGAAACAATATGCCTACCATCAAAAGTAGTTGGCAAGAAAACTTTTCTTTCTCAACTTAGAAGGATAAAAAAGAAGGAGTATCCCCTGAGACTTTTTAACTGCAGACTTTCTCTTAGAATGACTGGGGATGTTATTTACACCAACTACCTGACTCAAGAAACTCCAAGCTGAGAATTTAACTATATTGGTCCTTATTGTTAGTTTACCAAGGTGCCTTGTAAAAGCAAAAGCAAAAACAAATATTCTCTGGAGGAGCATAATACTGACAAATTTCCAAAGAGAAAGCCCAGGCAAATAAGTTCATGAAAAAAAAAAAAAAAGACTGAGAGAAAGAAAGACATGCATCCTATATGTCACATAGTAGCATATTGGCCTATCAAAAATTAAAAAAAATATATTATTTTGTATAGATTATTAAATAGATATGTAAAATATTTTGATAAATGAAAGGTAGTATAAGATAATGGAAAAGAAAGATGATACTATTCAAAAATGCAAAACAGGAAAAATAACTAGAATTCTAAGAAAAATAGAAGAGTTGTAATTAAAACTCTGTGGATAGGTTAAATGGTATAGAAGATACGGCTAAAAAGAGAAATTATAAAATGAAAGAGCTCTAAAGAAATTGAGAAGGAAAGATAGACAAATGGATGAAGAGCATAATGGAAGCATTGAGAAGAGAAATAGACATCTCATTGTGTCTGATTAGAATTTTATTTAAATTCATCCTAATTACATACAGTAATATTTATAATACATGTATGTATATACATCCACATAAAATTTACTGACTAGAATATATACATATATATGTGAATTTTGAATTGAAATGAATACATATATACACATTGAGTGAATTTTGAGAAATTCCTAGAGCTGGATAATCTCACCCATGACTGGGATACGGAAGAGTTCCCTCACCACAAAAAAATTCTGTTTTCCTCAATTCCTCCCGCATCTCATTTTACCACTAATTATTTTCCTTCCTGATAGCTGTGACTTTCCCAGAATGTCATATAAATGAAATCACACAGTGTGATACAGTATGTAACCTTTTGATTTTGGCTTCTTTCGGGAAGCATGATGCATTTGAGACTTCACAACATTGCTGCATGTAACAGCATTTCCTTTTTATTGCTGAGTGGCACCCCACTGTATGAGTGCATACCCATAAGGACATCTGTTTGTAGGTTTTGACAATTATAAATTATGCTGCTGCCAACATTCACATGCAGGTTATTCTGCAACAAAAGTTTTTATTTCTCTGAGTAAACACCTGGGAATGGAGTTGCTGGATATATGGTAAGAGTATGTTTAAGTTTATTAAAAAAATATGATTTTGTATTCGCTCCAACAATGTCTGAGAGTCACATTTGCTCAGATCCTCAATGTTTACTACTGTTATTTTTAAAAATTTTGGTTGTGCAGTGGTTATTGCATTGAGTTTTTAATTTGTAATTTTCATGACTAATGGTGTTGAGCATCTTTTATTGTGCATTCTTGCCATTTGTATCTCTTCCTTGGTGAATTATTATGCAAATTAATTCAAATATTTTACACATTCTCCTTCAACAGATATGGAGAAAGTATTTTCTTCAGTTGTTAGCTTATCTCTGTATTCTATTAATCTTTCCCAGAGCAAAAATTGTCAATTTTGATAAAACCCAGTTATCAAATTTTTAAAGAAATCATGCTTTTGATGTTTTAACAGAGCAGTTGGGTTAAACTGAGGTCATGAAGATTTTCTCATAAGTTTTCTTTTAAGAAATATTATCGTTTTACATTTAGATTTATTATTCATTTTGAATTAATTTTTGTATGAAGTATAAAGTAAGAGATACCAGACTATGCCATCCCAAGATACACCTCTTTGGCATATAGATTATTTTGAGCTAAAGGCCCCTGAGAACCACCAGACTCAAGAGGAGCTCTGAAAACTGGGCACAAATTTTCCATTCTAAAGAAATTTAAATTTATGAAGGATATTTCCATTTATAGAGATTCCTACCAGGAAGAGGAGGATTCTTAACAACTCTTACCAATGGAGAAAACACTGACTTAAAACTGCAAAATACATCTTACTAACCAACCCTTGTTTATCGTTATTTTCCTGGTCACCTTCCCATAACTTGTCTTCTCTATTCAGAAGCCTCAAATTTCTCTCCCTCTTTCTTTCCTTTTCTTTTTTTTTTTTTTTTTTTGGTTCAGCCTAAGATGATCTATAAATCCAAGTTCTAACTAAACTCTGAGTTATGCATCTCTAGGTATTCCCACTTGTAAGTCCTATGCACATGTTATTAAACTTCTGTTTGTTTTTTCTGTTATTAATCTGTCTTTAGCCAGTCTCATGTACAGGGATCCAGCTGGATAACCTAAGATGGGAAAAGAAAAAGATTTTTCCTCCTCTACAAATGCAGAGATCATGTTCAATTTTATATGTATTGGTATTCAGTTATTATGGCACAATTTGTTGCAAAGATTATCCTTTCCCCATTGAATTACCTTTGCACCTTTGTCAAAATCATTGGATTATGTTTATATGTGTCTATTTCTGCACTCTATTCTATTTTACACGTGCATATGTCTATCCTTTTGCAAAGATTACACCAGTTGTTTTAGGTAGAAGCTAGGCAGGAGCAGTGGAAGGAAGGTCTGAGGTAGAGACCCACGTCCTTGAAAGGGAATGATAGAGACATGGGCTGGAGGTAACGATGATAAATAAACTACACATTATAAGCCTATAAGCTCAACATCCTGACCTTGTGGCTTCCCAGACTTTGGGGCTGACAGATCAAGAGCCACAAGAGCAGAACAAGCGCTCTCCTCTTCACCTCAGCTCCAGGCTAACCCCTAGACTATGCATCTGCACTGTGGGAACAGCCCCACCCCATGGAGAAAGGCTGCCTTGAACATTCTGGTACACACCTTGTAGGGTCAAAAATTCCTCCTCCCAGGGTACCTGGGTGGCTCGGTCAGTTAAGCATCTGACTCTAGATTTTGGCTCAGGTCATGATCTCAGGGTCCTAGGCTCCAGCCCCAAGTTGGGTTCTGTGCTCAGCAGGGAGTCGGCTTGAGGATTCTCTCCCTCTGCCTCTGCCCCTCCCCTGCTCACGTTTGTGCTAGCATGCTCTCTTTCTCTTTCACAGGTACTCTCTCAAGTAAATAAACAAATCTTAAAAGAAAAGAAAAGAAAAAACAACAATGCCCTCTCTTAGCCTGTGGGAGGAGTTTCCCCAAGGAATGGAAGCAGCCTCCAGTAGAGACTACCCCACTGTATGTTACAGTTCCTCCCAGCTCAGAGAGACCCAATTAAACCCATTCCAAAACAACCTAGGGGCGGGTTCCACCTCGCAGAACCTGCTGGTTCTCCCACCTTCAGAGTGTACTTTCACCTTAATGAACTGCTTTGTGCTTGCTACTTTCCCTCTGGCTGTCTCTATTCTGAGTGTGGATCCTCACCTCAACCTTCTCCTGGGGAATCCAAGGACTGAGACCTCCAGTCACACAGCAGACTCTCTCACCCTTAACAGTTTGCTTACTGTAGCTTAATATAGTTACACTTAAAATCAGATATTGAGACTTCCAGCTTTGTTCTTTTCAACATCATTATAGCTGTAACAGTTAATTTGTGTTCCATAAACAATTCAGATCCAGATTGTAGATATCTACACAAGTTCCTGCTGGGACTTGATTAGGATTTCTTTAATCTATGGAACAACTTGAGAGAATTAACATGGTAATTATATTGAGATTTCAAGTCTGAGAGCATGATATATCTCTCTATTTATTTATGTATTTTATTTCTTTGATCAGTTTTGTTAAATTTTCAATCCTACACATATTATGTTAGGTTTTTAACCAAAATATCTAACTTTTGGAGCAATTTAAAGATAACTTTTTATTTCAGCTTTCAGTTGGTCTTTGCTAATAAATAGAAGAAATAGAACCAATTTTGTACACTGATCTTGTATTCTGCTAACTTGACAATTTTTTTTTATGTCTAGGAACTGTGGGATACATTTCTTGGTTTTTCTATGTAAACAAGCATGCTTTTTTGTGAATATAAACAGGTTAAAATTTTCCTTTAAATCTGTATGCATTTAATTTTATCATTTACTTTACTTATGGCATTGGCTAGGACTTCCAGTGAAATCTTAAATAGGAAGAGTGAAAATAGATGTCCATGACTTGTTTCAAATTACGAGGAAACTGTTAAGTCTTTTTTTCTTTTTCTTTCTTTCTTTTTTTTTTTTTTTTTAAGTATGAGGTTAGGTGTAAGTTTTTGTTGATGCTTTTGCCAGGTTAAGGATGTTTTCTTCTATTCTTAAATTGCTGAGAGATTTTTATCATTAATGCATATCAAATTATGTCAAATGCCTTTAAGCATATATTAATATGATCATTTGGTGTTGCTTCTTTATTCTGTAAATATGATAGATTATGTTGATTGATTCTTATAATAGCTTTATTTAGGTATAATTTGGATACCAAGAGACCCTTCATCTATTTCATTCTACAATTCAGTGATTTTAGAAAAACGTATATAGGTATGCAACCATCATGATGGTCTAGTTGCAGAATATTACCATCACCTCAAAGAGTTGTTCATTCAAATTATTTCCTTCTTCCATTTTCAGCCTTAGGCCACCTTCCCTAATTTTAAGTAATTCATATATTTAACATTTTTGGTGTTCTTCATATCTTCCTATTAAAGGCATGGTGTTATTTCATTTCAAACTGAAGAACTTCCTTTAGTATTTTTTATGATATAAATATTTTTTCAAGTTTTTATTCAAATTCCAGTTAGTTAACATACAGTGTAACATTAGTTTCAGGTGTAGAATCTAGTGATTCATCACTTGCATACAACACCCAGTGCTCATCACAAGTATTTCTTAGTACCCATCATCCATTTACCCCATCTCCTTGCTCACCTCCTCTCCAGTAATCCTCTGTTTGTTCTCTATAGTTAAGAGTGTGTTTTCTGGTTTGCCTCTCTCTCTCATTTTTCCCCCATGTTCATCTGTTTTGTTTCTTGAATTCCACATATAAATGAAATCATATAGTATTTGTCTTTCTCTGACTTATTTCATTGAGTATAATACTAGCTCCATCCATATCATTACAATTGGCAAGATTTCATTGTTTTATGGCTGACTGATATTCCAGTGTGTGTGTGTGTGTGTGTATCACATATTCTTTATCCATTCATCAGTCAGTGGACACTGATGTTTTTCATCAAGTTAGAGAGTTTTAAATAATTTTTTAATCAGTATTTTTCTGTTTCTTCTCTTTCTCCAGTCCTCTGGGACTCCCATTCCACATATTTTTATATTTGGTTTTCCAAAAGTTCTCTGAGACTCTATTTATTCTTTAATCTTATTTTTTTTCATTATATTGGATTATTTATTGCTAGTTAAAGTTATTAGATATCAAAAGGTGTAGAGTTGGTCCAAATACAGAATAAATAGAGAGTGCACAAATATACTGGCACTGAATATCTGACAGAAATTACACTCCTGATTCATGGAGAAAGGATGGACTAGTCCAAATGCAAAAATTAGTTAACTAGACAAAGGGAATTTAAATCAAATTCCACATTAAAATTATCCTAGGTAGATTAAATTTTTTAATGTGAAAGGAAAAACTTCAGAAGATTTAAAGGCATTCATATAAGAATAACTTTAGGATCTCAGGGGAGGGAGGTTTTCTTAAGAAGACGAAAAGCATAAGCCATCATGAAAAGCTAATACATTTGATTTATTTATATTAAAACCTTCTTTGTATCAAAATATGATAGAGAAAGCATGCACTGACAAAGAAAACATTTTGAATGCATGCAAGTAATTAATATCCAAAATATATGAATACTCAATAAATCAATGAATATATATTAAAAATTAATACATATAAATAATTATATAAAATTACTGCCAATTATACTAGTAATCAGCAAAAGCTTGAAATTATGAGTTATCATTCTATTATTATGACCTAAAGTAAACACGCACAAACAACAAACAAAACAAACAAAAAACTTAACAGTATCAAGTACTGGCATGAATACGGAGTATCAGAATCCCTTATCCAGTAATATTAGAAATGCAAATTGTTACAACCACTTGAATAACTATTTGGCAATATTTAATAAAATTGAATATGTTTATACCCTCACAGTTCCACTACCAAGAGCTTACAATATTACAGTTTATACATGAGTGTACCAGATATAACAGTAATTATCAGAATGGGATTAAAACATAGTGGAAGTAGAGTAAATGGAAATATTGAGTATGAACAAATCTTTTGCAAAAGAGAGGTGTATTCAAAACATTTGTTTTTAGATTGGAGAAATAACTTCACGTTTATATGCTGAGTGAAATGATTTAGTTGATGTGTATGAGATTCAAATGCTGATAATTAAGTAGATGTGGTGGTGAATGTTACTAGAAATTCTATGGAAATATAGTGTTTTAGGAGAGCATAGAATATCCTTAAAGGAATAAAATAATCTCCTGACTTCTAATCTCCATCTCTACAACACTTTAGACTTTGCAAAGCAATGTCTCTGTAATAAGTAATAATGACAACAACATTCTTATACAGTATTCGGGCCTTTATTATCTGGCAAGACCTGTGCCCTGTTAAGACCTGTTATCACCATTTTGGACATGTGGAGAATCCATTTTTGAGCAGCTAAATGATTTGTGTTAGATCATCCAGCTAGGAACACAAGTGTAAAATTTAAAGCAGCATCTACGAACTACAAAATTCAGCCTAAACCACTGTCATACTGCCCATACGAGTATCCACATACCAGTTCTTCAATGTGCAACCGCTACTCAAGTATTCTCCATATCTTCATATCTATATCTATATGTCTATATCTATATATAGGTAGATAGACGTGTGATTTGTAATGTGGATTTTTCAGTTGTACCGATTCTTTTTGAGATAGCAAGCCTCAAGATTCACGTTTTCTATTACACTGCAATAGGCTGTTTGACAATAAAACAAAGAGAAGGAATCTGATGTGAGAGAGTTTTAATTGTTTCTTTTATGTTTCTAGATCCACCTTTATGCAAACTATATTTGGTCTGATTTTTATCTTTGCAGTTATATGAGCCAAAAGTATTTTTTTTCCCCATAAGATCATTTGAGTTGGACTTCTGACACTTTCACCAAAAGAGACCAGAGTAATCCATTTCCTCACCTTCAGTTAGGTTCACTCTTTCCCTTCCTTATATTCTCAGATAAGACATTTACGAAGCTCTTTATTGTTAAATTTTTTTGTATGCTTTTTCTCGTTTTTCAAACTAGAGGGTAAGAATGATGTCTTTTTCAGTTCTGGAGCACTGCTTTCTTTGATATTATGCTTTCTAAATAGTTATGGCAGAAAAACTGTTAATACAGTAAAAATGAATGAAAATGAATAAAGAATTGTTGCAGAAATTCTGGTGCTTCAATAATTGAGTTCTTCTAAGACTGATACATTGTGTTTTAATTTTTCCACTGGTATAATAGAAATTAAACAGCCCTAAAGTGTTAAAAGTATTAAAATGTTTAATTAGAGTCTAAAATTTTTAGTATATGGAGATTAATTGTATTGAAGGTTATACATATGTAGCTTCTGTATTTCTGCATGAAAATTTCTAAGTATGAGGAAAAGGTTTTCATTTTTTACATTAGCAATCAATCTGAGTAGCATATTAATTGCTAGACTCAGTTATCATACACAGAAATAATTTCCCAGTTTTTTAACCTACCAAAATATATTGCATTTCCATGTTATCCACAATTTTAATCAATAGAAATACTACTCCATTTACTATTAAATTCACATTTGTTGTGGAAATATTTATGGTTATCCCAAAAATTGAATATGATTTTCTTCACAAATCAAATTAAATTTCTTTTAAACTGGAAACATTTTATTACCAAAGTGTTATCACATAGTTGAATATTTCTCTGCTTTGTACACAATTATTGTTATTCTCCACAGGAACGCCACTTCTTAACTTCTCATCTGGTGATGGCAAGTATTAAAATCCTGATTTTAACAGAATAGTTAAATGTGGTAAAAATGCCTCAGTGGTTTAAGTTGAAAGCAGTACATTGGAAAATGGCTCTTGTACTCAGTTATCAGAAATGTACAAATGTCTTTTTTATTAAAAATGCAAGATAAATTATTTGTCAGCATGGACAATGAGAGCAGCAAACCATCATTTACTGTCAACTGAGACCGGTAACTCATGATTATAGTGATTTTCTTAAACATCAGCCAGTCTTTTCTTTTCTTCAGTCATTTCCTTCAATTGACTTCTCTGAAGTTACCGGTGAGGAGCACTGCTCTGAGCTTCCTCTCATAGTTCCTTAATAAGGGTAAAGCACTGTTCTAGGAATTAGAATATGCCACCTTTCATTCCACCCATTCCTCCTATTCCAGGGTCCTTCTCTTTGAGAATTTCTGTGACTACAATTTCTGCCATAGCTAACAGAGTGGCCACTCCAGCAGCTTCCAATGAAACAGTTCTTTCAACCATAGTTGGATCCATGATTTCTTTTTCCATCATATTCACATAATCTCCAAACAGAGTGTCATAACTAATTTCTGAGGAACTTTGCATAACTCTCAATTTTCAGTGATCCTTCAACACCTGCATTCTTACAATGGTCATTGCAGGGATTTCAAGTGTTCTTTTAATAATTTCTATGTCGATTTTTGATCTTCATTAGCTGGGGTTATTAAGTCCAAGGCTGAAATGCACTGGTGAAGAGCGCAAACCCCTCCCAAAACTATGCTTTCTTCAACAGCAGTTCATAGCATTGAGGACATCTCTAACTTTGTTTTCATTCATTTCCACACCATTCGTCCCACCAAATTTGGCATAGCTACTCCATCTGAGAGTTTTGCCAGATGATCATTTAGTTTTTCCTTTCCATATTTAATAGTTGTGATATCTAAGTGCTTGATGATTTATTGAATACAGTTTTCAATTCGAGCCTTCCCACCTTTTCCTTTCAAGAGCATGGCATCATCTTTGGTCACAATGACTTCTCCAACTTTTCCTCAGTCTGAGGGTGAACATTTTCAAGATTTAGAGTCAATTTCTCCAAACAGGTACTACCAGTAGCAATAACTATGTCTTTCTTCTGGTTCTATTGTCACCAAAACCAAAAGCTTTCACTATAACCTGAAGACCAACTTTTAGTCTATTCAAAACTAATGGACTTAGACCTTCTCCAACAATATCTTCAGTGATGGTGAAGCATTGGCAATTTCAGAAGCAGATACAATGTACTGGATGCTAGAATTTTTCTTTTCATTCAGTAGAACATAGGCATCTTGGAATTCACATTTCTGACCATCAGATGTATTAACAAAGTATGGAGAATTATAACCTCAATCAAACTTCATGCCTTCAGTAATCTCTAATTCTTCATTTAGTATTTTTCCATCCTTTGCTCTGCTAACACCCTCTGTTCCAGCTTTCTTCATTGCATCAGAAACGGTGTTGCCATCCTTTGTCTTCACTTGCAGAAATGACTGCAGCCGGAGCAGTTTCTACAGGGGTTGTCCCAAGTTTAGACTGCATCTTACGTTCAGCAATTATAACATCAAGAGATAACATCATACCACTTCTGATTCCCACAGGATTAGCATCTTTGCTAATCTTCCCAAAGCCTTCCTTAGCAACAAAGGGTGCCGGCTCCGTAGCCGTAGTGGTACCACCCTCAGCTTCTTCATGTGTGTTATTGGCAACATCTTGAACAAGTTTAGCATCAATATTTTTATATTTATCCATTAAGTGAATGGATTTTGCAACAGTCACACCATCTTTTGTTACTTTGGGACTTCCACAGCTTTGTTCAATAATGGTTGTTTTTCCCTTTGGCCCATAGTATGGCAATAGCAAGGGATAAAAGGTATACACTCTGAAGCATTAGGAGTTGGGAATCTTGGGGCGCCTGGGTGGCACAGTCGTTAAGCATCTGCCTTCGGCTCAGGGCGTGATCCCAGCGTTCTGGGATCGAGCCCCACATCAGGCTCCTCTGCTGGGAACCTGCTTCTTCCTCTCCCACTCCCCCTGCTTGTGTTCCCTCTCTTGCTGGCTGTCTCTGTCAAATAAATAAATAAAATCTTAAAAAAAAAAAAGGAGTTGGGAATCTGCACCAAATTTTATATCCTTAGTGTATACCTGAGTGAGCTGAGGAGCTAGTGTCTTGGACACTGGCCTTATCTGGCAAAGGTCTGTGGGTAATCAAAGTATGTCTGTGGTGTGCAGGCAGCCACTTAGTCCCTTTGTGGAGAAAAAAATAAAACTATATTTTTTACCTTGTTATTAATTTAATCCTGAGGTATCCTGAGTTAAATTTGAACACCTGAAAGAGGCCTAGATGACTAAAATTCATCTCATATTTATATTATAAACATTATTTTATGCCCTTAGAGTATATATTTGAACACAATTTTCTAATGAGTAAAAGAGGGTCAATGTTTATAGTTGCAAATTAAGAACTGATGAAGCCTATAGATAAAATGTACAAGTTATATGTTAGGCATAATCCCTGACCTATCAAGAAGTCAGTTTTTTATCTACTGTCAGTTTTCTGAGAACTAAATTGAAACTGACTTAATTTTTAAAAATAGAGTGAAGAGCCTTCTGTGCACGCAGAGCTTAAGATAAAAACTCACTTAAATAATGTTCATTAAATTCACTAATCAAGAGATCCTCTGACCTTAACTGGGACTACTGCTTTTTAGTGTATGAGCAGTGTCCTTGTTCAACAACATGAAGAAGCCCTCTGTATTTTATTTCAAACAATATATTGTTATTAAGAATTAATTTTGTTTTAATAAGCTTTTCCCATGGCAGAAAAACATGCAATGTTAAACAAACAAACAAAAAAATTTAAAATGGCTTTATCTACCTTGTGATGTGGTAAAACCTAGTTTCCTAATTATTGTGTAAATGTATATTTTTCTAATACCTATCTAACCAATGACATTAAAGCCTGTTTCCTAAGGTCCAAAGTGTCAATATTTTATAAATCTGTTAATAAATGTGTGTTTATGTATGCGTATGTGTAAATTATATATATATATATACTTTTTTAAAGAATATCCAAGTACTTCTCCCATAATTTAAATTTCGTTTCTTTTTCCAAAATCATATGTAAGCCTAAGAGGAAGATAGGCGTATTTGTGTTTTTGTTTTTGTTTGTTCATTGCTGCCTCCCCAGTGCTTAGATCTATGCCTTCCACCTAAAAGTTTGGTCAGAATATATGTTACAATGTGTGAATAAAATATCACCATTAAAGGTTATCCTATACCTGCCAATGTAAGTGAGCAAACAAAAAAATACTTGCCTGAGAAATGTTCATTGCTCATTTATACTGTTTTACTCTATGAAGTTGGTTTTTGCTTGGAATGTCAGTAGTGAGTTAAAATCCATGCCCAAATCTTCATTCAACTGTGGGCCAGAAGAACCCTCAGCTTTTGTGCAAATTAGCCAACCTTTTGTGCAAATTAGCCAACCTTTTGCGCAAATTAGCCAACAACAGGAGCAATTCATCCAGATGCTGAATGAGACCCCTGGGGAGCTGGCAGACATCTCAGGTGTAGAAGGTGAGGTAGGTCCATAGGCAAGGAGGCCCTGCAGATAAACTAACTACATCTAGGTGAAGCCACAGAAGAAAGAAATTATAAGGAGGTTGAAGGCCCTGGGCTTCTCAGATAACCTGGTGATCCAGGCCTACTTCTCTTGGGGCGGGGGCGGGGGGGGGGGGGGACGGCAGGTAGAGAATTTGGCTCTCAACTTCCTCCTGAGTCAGAACTTTGATAGAGAGTGAAGCTGGGAAACCAGGCTGCCCACTGGTCCACCCTTCCCCAACTCTACAAAAAAGGTCATATATATATATGTATGTGTATATATATGTGTATATATGTATGTGTATATATGTGTATATAGGTATGTATATGTGTGTGTGTATACATACACACACACACACATATTTTTTTTAAGAAGTGAAAGAAAATAAACCTTAAAACAAAAACACTGCAACTTCCATCTTCCTGGAAGTAGCCCTATTCCTATCTCCTATAGCAGGGCCAGACAGCTATCTCCCATCTCTTACCCCAGCCCCGCCACCTCAAAGGAGCTGACAGATCCTGAGGTGGCAGATGAGCTCCTCTTGGCCTCTGTCCCTGCTCTCTGCAGCCAGGAGAGGTGGGTGCTTGCTCCCTCCTCCCCCGAAGAGCCTCTGACACCTCCCTGCCCCTCTTTCTGGGTGAAGGAAAGATGGGGAGCCCCAGACTTTAATACTTCATTATAGGGACCCAAATCTTTCTTTTTGGAGTGAGCACTTGGAGGCCAAAGGCCCCCTCAGCAGTCAGGCCTTGACCTCCAGTTTGCATCCCTGGCTGGGTTAAAAGAGGTATGGTTTGTCCTGCCTGGGGAAGGAGTAAGATCACAGCCACTGTGGAGGTTGAAGCCACCCCCAGACCAGAACAGTGTCTCTAAGGTTTTGAAGTGACAAAAGCTGTAAAAGAAAAAAAAAAAAGAGAAAGCGCCAGGTCCGACCTCCCCCCCACCACCCAGGGTGCTGAAGGGCTGAGCCAGAAACAGAGAATAATGCCCTGCAGTTGCTCTTCAAGGAAAAAGCTCTAGAAATAGGCAATGGTGGTGTCCTGGGACATATTTTAGACCCTTTACAGCCGGGAGGGGGGGTGTGAATGGCCCCGAGGACGTGCAGTTGGGACTGCGCTAGGGTTGCTGCAGCCTTGGACCTTGGCCGACCTCAAGTTGTGACCCCAGGGTTCTGCGCCTGGAAGCCCCCGGCCTCTCCCAGCGCCCTGGGCCCCGGGTTCCAGGTGGCTTACAACTTTGCACTCCACGCATGTGCAGTTCGCCTCCTCGTCGGACGTCCGGCGCTGCCTTCTGCTGCCTTCTGCGGAACAAGGTTTGGGCCACAGACCTTCCGGGGTTCCTTGCTGGGCCTCTGGGACGAGGAGCTGCTGCATTGTGAGTCTGATTGTGGGATTTTGTGTGGAGGGGTGGGGGATTAGGGGTTGGCATCAGGAGGATCGGTGTTTGCGCGATAAGTGGCACGAACCAGACACCTCACAAAGGAGCCTGGAAGGAGCGGACTTGGCACGAGGGGGCAAACAGGTGTTTCTCAACCCGGGACTTGCCTCCAGATCCTGTAGACGTCCCAGGATCCCCGAGCTTTCTCTGGGAAGAGCGTTCAGGCTGTAGGGACTTGGGCCTGATTTTGCCGTTTCCTGCCGTTTCCTCCGAGGCCCAGGGCGCCCGTCTTACTTGCCCCACACCGCTGCCCACACAGCACACCCTGGAGGCTCCAACTGTGCCATGGTTGCCTTTCCGGGGAACCCAACTCCACCCACCAGCACCGGTCTCTGGCTTTTGGCCCAGAAGATTAATTCAAACTAGAAAAAACGGCATTCATTACTTAAAAAAAAAAATCTCATGTCTGGAAACAAATGAGTTAGAATTGAAAAGCCTTTCAGATTTTCATAGTTGAAAGGTTCATTCTGACTCTTAATTAAAAGGCGGATGGAAGCTTGAAGAAAGAAAACAGAAAGGTCAGTCAAGAAGGAAAGCAAAGGAGAGGGACTACTAGGGGGAGAAAAAAGGTTCCTTCTGCTTCGATCTATAACCTGTGGTCTGGATCCAGTTTTATGGTATGGCATGGGGTAGGGAGGAATTACTGCATTTTCCCTCATCAAGTAATAGATGTGCTGTGGCAAACAAGTGGTTTGGTTATCTAGCCATGATTATGTTTTCCAAACAAATCTACCAATTTAGAAATACTGGAAGTTTCTGCTGTTGTATTGACTAATTAAGCAGCAACTCCCAGAGACATACATTCAAACTTTTGAAAAGAAATTGCTGTGGTAAATTATTGTGTATCCTCATGTCCTAGGAACTCCAGGAAACAAGAATGGAAGCCAAATAGCAGCATATAGGATATAATATCTCAGGAACACATATGCAGCAAATCATTTTCACCAAATTAACCAAGGAAATTGACCTTTACTGATTTACGGGGGGCCGGAGCAGAGGGAATAGATAACGCATTAGAACCAATACCACATAGCTATTATGTGGAATGGGTCTTGAGTCATTTCATTTTTCTGTTAAATAAAATAGTGACCACAAGATGCTGGGAGACTTTGGGCTGTCTAGTCTGTAGGTATTTACATTACATATGCCTCCTGATGGAATAAAAATATCATTTTATCTTCCACCATTCCTTTAACAGCTGTTTGGTGTGAGTCACTTCCTATTGCCCATGTGAAAATTCAAGCAAGTATATGACTTTGATATTTATAAGAATGTGTCATTCAGATCTCTTACTGTGGCCAACGGCTTAATTTTCTGATGGTTACCAACTATAGTCCTTTTGAATCTACCACTGAATTCCATAGTCTGCTCATAGCCAATTGCTGTACACAACAGGGATCTTATCCTCATGCAGGATATTGGACTCCCCTAATGGGCGACTTTGACTCAAAGATTTTCCATCTGCCTGGAAAAAAACTTTATCTTAGAGATGTTCTGCAGGCTGAGACAATTCACCCTGGCTCCTTCAGGGAGACAGGCCTTGCTTTCAAGTCTGAAGCCTCTCCCAGCCTTCTCTGGCTCCACTTCTTTTTCTTCATAGAAATTTGCCCAAATATATGTATATAATCTTGGTGTCTATTTCCTTGAGTACCCAAACAAGCAATGTCTTTCCTAAAAATTACAAATATGATCTTAGTTAAGAAATTGGAATTTTGAGTACAAACTATTAGTGCAAACTCAGAGCCCATTTTAATGGGAAACCTCCTCTCATCTAGCTCAAGCCTGCTGTCAATAGAAGCCTTACTTGAAATGAAGGCTAAGGCTCCATTGTTGTCTTTTATTTATTTATTTATTTATTTATTTATTTATTTATTTATTTATTTGAGATGGGGCAGGGGTGGTTATTGCTGAGCCATAGGCAGACACTTAACCAACTGAGCCACCCAGGTTCTCCCTGTTCTCTAATCTTACTAGCCAGTTTCTGTCAAGGGTATATGGAAAACAAATGTAAGAGAATAGGAAAGGAGCAGGAAAAGATTTTCCACAGGAAGCTAGATCTCACTCCCTGGGCCTGACAGATACTTAAAGCTGGCTATGTTAAGGAATCTTTCCTTTGGACATTCAACGGTTCCCTTTAGGCTCCTTTGTCTCCAATTTCTTTGACCTAGGTAGATGCATTTATCCCAGTCTTTAGAAATCTACCGTCATCCCAGTTCCTTTCTGCTGGAATTTCTCCATCCTTTGATAGACACACACTGAGATAATGTGACTTATAATACGAAATATATAGTTGGTCTTTGTTCCCATTTCTGGCATAGAGCTCCTAAAATCATTGGAATTTCCTAAGTGATAAGAGCGATAAAGTTGTCTCAGTATTCGTAACCTCTTTCAACTATGACTGAGTTTATGCTAATGAGTTATGTTAATACTAAGGGGGAATGCTAAGGTTGAGAGGGACCCAACCATGTGATTAGAGGGTTGGAACATTCAGTTCCAGAAGGGTAGAGAGGCTGGAGTTTGATTCATTTGCCAATGGTCAGTGATTAATTAATCATGTCCAGGTAACAAAGCCTCCATAAAAACCCCAAAGTGATGGGGTTTAGATTGCTGGGTTGGCGAACACATGGAGATGCAGGGGAGTGGTGCTCCCAGAGAGCAGGGAATCTCCATGCCCCTTATCACATAGTTTGTCGTATGCATCTCTTCCATCTGGCTGTTCCTGAGTTATATTGTTTTATAAGAAATTGGTAATCTAGTAACTAAAATGTTTCTCTGAGTTCTGTGAGTCGCTCTGCAAATTAACCAAACCTGAGGAAGGGGTGATGAGAACCTCTGATCTAGACACACACTGTTTCTTGTGCAGCTGAATCTGGTTTAGAGGAAATACTGGCCTAAGCCGTGTCCTGATGAATGCCAGAAATGCACGCCTGTCCTAATGCAGCCATTTCTCTCAGGCTGCCGCAGCCCACTTCAGCTTTTGCCAGCCTGTGTCAAGGACAGGTTCTCTTTGTCTTCCGCTGCAGAGTTACAGGAAAATCATTTCAACCATCTCTCTGAGTTTGAGGTAAAGAGGCAGCAGACTCTATTCTCTGTAGAGCTCACAGATTGGAAGGGCTCTTATCAAAGAGTTCTTATCAATTAAACTTTCTCCCCACTGGGCATATTTTCTTTCTTTTTTTTTTTATGTTTTTTTTATTACATTATGTTAGTCACCATACAGTATATCCCTGGTTTCTGATTTCTATCTGCATCAAACTTAGGGGTCTGATAGTTGTGGAAATAGTTCTTAAGTAGTTTCTTTGAAAATTTCCAAAAGCTGATTTTTTCCCCCTCATCTTCGAATTTAACACTGATCATAGCTCTTTATATGCGCTTATAGTAAATACACAATTATATTACTTGATTAATTAATTAATTATATTACTTGATTAAAACTTGCCCGGAGATAAAGGATGAGCGGCCGATTAGAGACATAGTATTTGGAGTTTCTTACTTCTGTCATGTTCACAGAAAATTGCTAGATTTACTTAGCAATATTTTGGTGGGTAACTAGGCTTTAGAAATAAATGCACGGTGACAGGTAAATACCTGAGTCAAATAGTTTTTTAGGTGTAATTGGATTATTATATTCCCATTGCGATGAATATTTTACCCACGCTAGTTAATCATAATTAAAATTACATGTAATAATTTGGGAGTTTCACCAGCAGAGTATTTTGGGGTTATTTGTATCCCAGTAGGTATTTGGATATTAATTAAGAAAGAAAGACAAAATGAGAGGAAAATAAAGTTAAGTTGATTTAAAGGAAAAGATAAGTAAGATGGTGATCATGGTTGCAGATTATTAATAATAACATGGGAATTCCTGTACCTCAAGGAGTAATCCTTTTGCAGTTCTGAATAAAACAGTTTTGAATAAAGCTGCTAAGTAAATTTTTAAGATTTTTAATTCTCTCTTTTCATGTGATGCTATCATTTAAGACTTGTAAATTTTATGATATATGGACATATATTAGCCTGAGGAATTCCAAAGTACAAAACCCTACTCACTTCTCTAATCAGTTGTTTTATATGGAGGGAAAAAATGAAATGCAATATTTCCCAAGTTACATTTATATGTAAAAGTTATACTCTGAACACATGTGGGAACCTTTAAATTATTGCTTGAAAATCCTATGTACTTTAAGGTTACATTTTCTAGGAGCACTGTGCAGAATGCATATACATTTGGCATAGTGAACTCAGCACAAATTTGTTCTTTGAAAATATTTCATTTTTTTCTTATTGCACTTGAGAGACTGGACAAATATTTTTCCAGTGTGTAGCTCCATCATGCTACTTAACCTGGTCTTTTCGTCTATTGAAGTTAAACTCAGTTTTTCATAGTTCTCATTATCCAATTGCAGCAGGTTATTGACTTGACTTACTAACATTTACTCTAAGTCTGTAAGGCTTCTCTCCAAAACATGCATCTTTTACATTAATTAATTATACATGTTCTTATTGAACATTTTTTATGTTCTTACTCTGGGTAAACAAGGGTCAGTATAACAACTCTTTTCTTAATGGAGTTTTTATCTAATCAGTAAAAGAAATTGTCAAATGCATCACTAATCATAAAAAAGTGGGATAATTATACTGGGAATAGGCCCCAGCCCTTAGAGGAGGACATGAGAGGAGTGAGGAGTGAGGATTCTCTCCTGTTTTTATATGTGAACAATATATATGAGAAAGTGTATATGGTAGTAGGTACTTAGGAATCTGAGGACAATTTCCCCTCAGATATATTACCTGTAAATAACAATCATATTTTGTTTCATAGATATGTATGTTGATTTGTGAGCTTATTTAGGGATTTATGTACTTAAGTAAACTAAAAAATTATTTGATCTATAGTGTACCTTCAGTAGAATGAAAACAATGTGATATGGTTTCAATAGGACCCATTAGTAGAAGGAAAGTCAGATTGAATAATTGAATAAAATAAATATAAATATGCTTATCTTATATGCTAACAAGTAAAATATAAAAAAGCTGTAAGGGAGAAGGGTGGCTGGGGATGTAATTTAAACAAACACATAAAGAGGCAGTATAAAATAGTGTGTAAGTGTTCAGGCTCTTGGAGACATTCTAAACTTTCAAATCCCATCCCTGTAACTTACTAGCTTTTTTACTTTAGAGAAGTATTTTATATTCCAGTCTTTTTGGTCCCTTTTTCTGTGAAACGGAGATGATAATAGGTTGAACCACATGAAATTGTTATAGTTGGCTATTTTCTTATAGCTTTATTGAGGTGTAAATGATTTACAATAAACTACACACATTTAAAGTGTACAATTTGATGATTTTTCCCAAATACATATATATATGTAAGAAACCATTGCCATAATCAAGATATACACTGAATAGTCACTTCAAAAACTTATCTTGCGCCCCTTTAAAATCCGTGTCTCCTTATCTCCCATCTCCAGGAAGCACTGATTTGCTTTCTGTCTTTATGGATTAGTTTGTCTTTTCAAGAGTTTTTTTTTTTTTAAAGATTTTATTTATTTATTCGACAGAGATAGAGACAGCCAGTGAGAGAGGGAACACAAGCAGGGGGAGTGGGAGAGGAAGAAGCAGGCTCCTAGCAGAGGAGCCTGATGTGGGGCTCGATCCCAGAACTCCGGGATCACGCCCTGAGCCTAAGGCAGACGCTTAACCGCTGTGCCACCCAGGCGCCCCAAGAGTTTTTTTTTTTTTAATGAATGGAATCATCGTAATATGTACCCTTTTAGTCTGACTCTCATTCAGTATAATTATTTTGAGATTCATGTTTTTGCATGTATCAAGAATAATGGTCGACTAGTATTTCATTGTATGGTTAGTCCATAATTGGTTTATTCATTTAAGTGTTGGTGGACATTTGGATTGTCTTCTGTTTTAGGTGATAATATATAGTTGTTATGAACCTTTGCATATGGAAAACAGAGAAAAATACTTGTTTCTTTGAAATGACCAATAAAATTAGGAAAGTGAGAAGACACAAATCTCTAATGTCAGGAATGACACAGATGACATTACTCCAAATCCTACACACATATTAAGAATAATAAGAGAATATTAACACCCGCCTACTAAGAAATTCGTTAATTAAAATACAGTGGAAAAATTCCTTGAAAGACAAAAATTACCAAAGCTCACTCAAGAAAAAATGAGATATATGAGTAGCCATATATCTCTTGAAGAAATTGCTTTCACAACAATAAAAACAAAACTTTTCGTAAAAAGAACCTTACCCCTAGATGGTTTCATAAATGGTTATACCAAGTAATTGTTAAATAATAACAATACTACATAAATAGTTCTAGAAAACTGAGGAGGAAAGAATACTGTGTAATGTATTTTATGAGACTAGTATTACTCTGAAACTCTAACCAACTGAAGACATTATAAGACAGAAGACTGTGTAAGAACAAAATCTCCTACAGACCTAGACACAAAAGTTTTTAACAAAAAGCATATCAAATCCAGTAATATATACACAGATTAATACATCAGGACAAGTGGTGACTATTCTGGTAATACAACAATTAGTTCAATATTAAAATCAGTGTAATTCACTGTAGCCACAGCCTAAAGAAGAAAAACATTATAATTGCCTTGGTAGAAAGATAAAAAGCATTTGGCAAAACTTAACCTTCTTTCAGGATAAAAACTCTCAACCTGATAAAGGGTATCTGTGTAAACCTATTGCTAACATCAAATTCAATGGTAAAAAACTGCATGTCTCCTTGATATTGAGAATGAGGCATGCATATCTATTCTAACCATTTCTATTCAACATTTTACTGAAGGTCTTATCTTAGACAATATGATATGTTACAAAAAAAGAAGAAAGAAAAGAAATACATATTGGAGAGGAAGGATTAAAAAATTTTATTTGCAGGCAACCTGATTTTCTAAATACTACATCTACAGAAAGGGCACCATTTGACAGTTTTAGACTCTCCAAAGAGCTATTCTCTTGTTTTATCTTAATAATAATACAATGTAATTCAAAGGTTATGGTGATTAATTGACATGTTTGAATATGTTAATATACATATGGCATTTATCATTGTGTCTGTTTCCGAGGAAGTTATCTGCAACCATTAGCTAATGCTTTTTGTAATGCATAAAATTGTTTATTATCAGCAAAACTTGGAAACAGCAATAAAACACAATTTAAAATTGAAAAAAAGATAGAAATAATGAGTAGGGACAAAAGTATCGGAAATGAAATATTGTAGCAGGTAGTGTTAGCTTAAAAATCAAACAAAAAAAGACCTCTGAGGAGATGAATAAAAACTTTGGCTCTGAGTTTCCTAACTGTTGATACTAAAAAGTAAACATCTACTATCATCACATGTTTATTAATATCCGTACCATTTAAAAACATTTTTTTTTACAGATAAAGATGTCAACGAGAAGCACAACCATTTCTTTTACTGTGACCAAATAGAGTATGTCTGGACTCTCTTATTAAGGACACAATGCCACTTAGTGACTACAACCCAAGCATTTTTTAATAATAAATAAAATGATAAAATTTTAAGTATATTACATGAAGTTTATATGGTTTTTCCATTTTACAAAGTGAATCTCAGTAAGCTATTTCTACATTGAGTGATAATGTATTTTGAGCAATAATGAGTAGTAATGATGTTAATAATTATTCAGATAGTGCTACATACTAGGCATTGTTATATACTTTAAATAATTTAATTCATTTACTATGTATGATCATATTATGAGGTAGTTACTATTATTGCCTATAGTTTAAAGATAAACTGATGCACAGAGAGGTTGAGTGGTTTGGTTAAGTCACACAGTTTGCAAATAACAGAAAGAATTCAAAGGCCAGGTATTTTAGTTCCACAGGTCACTGTCTATCTTTACTGCCTGACCTTTCCTTTTTTGTGATCTTGTAGGTACCATATAGTGCAATAGTTTTTTCATTGTTGATGTTATTGCATGTCTCTAATATTCCCGGGTAGACTTATTTACCTGTTGTGATCATTCAGGGTGGAAAAACCTGCTTCTCTGAAATTTCAACCCTAAGTCCATGTAGGTAAAATTGATGAATCTCATGATTTGAGTCCGAGATAGTGTAATGTTAAGCTCACAGGATCTTGAGCTAGACTTTGTGAATATATGTTCTTATTCAACTACTTACTAACTCAGTAACATTAGATGAAACACACCACCTCTCAAAACTTTACTTTCTTCATCTGTAATTTTTGAAATAATAATAACTACCACAAGAGATTTATATGAATCAAGAGACAAGATAATTAGCTGTTAGTTGAGATGCATAGAAGGATGAGATTGCTGCTTAACTTTTCTGGAGATAAATAAAAAGAAAAAAAACATAAAAAATAATTTCTGTGCTCTTTCTTGTATTATTTCCCTTGGAATTAAGTAGCTTTTTTTTTTTTTTTTTTTTTTGCATCTTTGTTTAGGGTAAGAATTAAATTATTTTAAAATACTAATATTTTGTTTTTCAGTTTCTCCTTTACCAAATGATTCCTAAAATATATACAATAGGGCATTTTTATGTAAGATTATCCATTTTATCAATGCATTGTAATTCCTATATGTTGGAAACAATGGAAAAACAGCAGTTACTCACAAATAACACTTAATACGCTTTATTGTATCTTAGTTGTTATTGGACAGTCACCTTAACTAGAACAATTGTTGTTACAAATAAATGCCATGAGATATAATATATAGAATTTAGAACTGTGTCTGGAACCTGTTTTGCAAGGAGTAATTTGTGGTAGTAGCAATAGTAGAATGGCAATAATGGCAGTTGTTTCATTAGACTGCAGGAGGCATTAAGGATAAGAACAATGTGATTTACCCTGGCGTCTACAGGATCTAGTAGCTCCTTAAAAAGGTTGTTTAAATGAATGGATAACTTAGCTAATGAGTGGATGAAGGAATATTTAAACACATAAAAAATGGTAGACTACCATTCTTCCATACCTCCTGCTGTGGGACATGCCAATTTGAAGAAAAATAGAAATATGGTCTGGTTCAGTTTTCACCTAATCTTCAAGAACATGATCATTTTTGTGTCAAAAAACTAGAAGCAGTACAGATAATAGCATCCATGTCCATATATTCTTAGAGAGGTTAGGGAAAATACAAAATAACTCAGTGTTGTCTTGTTAAAAGACTCAGAACTGGGAAAAGCTATGAAAAGTTTAAAAAGTTATAAGAGAAATAGATTCTGATTCATCCTGTTTGTGATATAGGGACTCAAAAAAAGGAAAGGAAAAGAGTATCTTTTTTTAAAGTAAAGATTCCTATCTATTCTGGTTATTAATTTTATTTTAGAAATGGTCCTTAATATTTTCTCTATGAAACTAGTGTTGCATGACTATTATTTAACTAAAGTTATTATTGACATGTGACTAATTCAGAACATACAGTGACTGCATTTGTATTTTCTCAGAATCTGTGTAGTAAAGTATGCACTACTTTTTTCTCTTTGTTGCCTTGAATAAATTACTCAAAGAATAAAAAGTATTTTAGTAATATGCTTTAAATGTTTGGTGTACTAAAACATTCTAATAAGTTATAAAAAGCAGAATGAGATAGTTCTTCTGAAGTAAAACTGAGGATTACTCTGATTTAAAAAGTGCTTTATCAGGACACCTGGGTGATGCAGTTGGTTAAGCATCGACTTTGGTTTCCGGCTCAGGTTCTGATCTCAGGGTTGTGCATCTCTGCCTCCTACAGAGTCTTCTTGGGACTTTGACTCCCTCTCCCTCTGCCTCCCTGCCTCGCATGCTCTCTCTCTTTCTAAAATAAATAAATAAATCTTAAAAAAAAAAAAAAGTATTTTATCTGCTATTGTTTTTATATTACCAATGACACAATAATCAAACATTTGATAAAATATAACCTGAAATCTCTTCAATGATTTCTTTTGTAACCCTGATGTTCAGATAATCTTGTAAAATTCTTGTAAGGGCAGTAAAATTTGGAAGGCCATTGTCAATGACTGAGAGTTCACAGAGGTAGTAATTTGTTATATTGCTGAGATAATCATAATGGGCACCAAGTGTTCATCTTTGGAGAAAACCTCTTTAAGGGTCAAAACATGGTCAGGTAATGGACTTTTGTATAAGGACAAATCAATGAATAACTGTCTCTTAATATTTACAGATGGATACAAATGGTGGTTACATAGAAATCACAAATTCTATAATAACAGTCTCTCTACTAGTTTTTAATAGGGATATTGAAAGAGACCAGAATAGACTCAATGAAGAGTCTAACAATTTTAAGTGCTTATTCTATAAGTCACCGAAAGTATTTTCTTTGCTGGAAACTAAGGTAAAAAGGTAGTATCATAAAAATCATACAGTTTTAGAAAGTTAATATTGTGTAGAGTCATTCAAGATAAGGCACTTGGGAAGGCAGATTTGAGGACATGGAAACATATATTCTTAAAATAGTGTGTGCTTACATGACCTAAAAAATATAATTAAAAATAGGTAAACAACAGGGGTGCCTGGCTGGCTCAGTCAGTGGAGCATGTGACTCTTGAACTTGGGGTTGTGTGTTCGAGACCCACATTGGGTGTAGAGATTACTTAAAAATTTTTAAATGGGGGTGGCTGGGTGGCTCAGTCAGTTAACTGTCTACCTTTGGCTCACGTCATAATGTGGAGTCCTGGGATGGAGCCTCATTAAGGCTCCCTGCTCAGCAGGGAGTCTGCTTCTCCTTCTCCCTCCCCCCTCTTGTGTTCTCTCTTGCTTGCTCTCTCTCACTACCTCAGATATATAAAGTCGTTTAAAAATTTTTCAAACAATAGGGGCGCCTGGGTGGCATAGCGGTTAAGCGCCTGCCTTCGGCTCAGGGCGTGATCCCGGCATTATGGGATCGAGCCCCACATCAGGCTCCTCTGCTGGGAGCCTGCTCTTCCTCTCCCACTCCCCCTGCTTGTGTTCCCTCTCTCGCTGGCTGTCTCTATCTCTGTCAAATAAATAAATCTTTAAAAAAAAAAAAATTTTCAAACAATAGGTAAACAACAACAATAAAACAATTGATTATCCACTGCATGCTAGGAATTGTATCATGTTTAGATAGGCATCATTTTATCTAATCCTCATGAATTTCGCTCATCCATTGTTTTTCAGTGAGCAACTATTTAAATTTCTTTTTTTTAAAGATTTTATTCATTTATTTGACAGAGAGTGAGACAGCCAGCGAGAGAAGGAACACAAGCAGGGGGAGTGGGAGAGGAAGAAGCAGGCTCCCAGCGGAGCAGGGAGCCCGATGCGGGGCTCGATCCCATGACCCTGGGATCACGCCCTGAGTCGAAGGCAGATGCCTAACGACTGAGCCACCCAGGCACCCCCTATTTAAATGTTTGATGAACTAAAAGAAGCTGGGACTTTGGAAAAAGAAGAAAAGTAGCATGTGAAAGATACCAGGGAGGTAAATAATTTAAAGGACTTTCACATTGGCCCTAAGTGCCAGAGGAAGTCTCTGGAGTATTTTGAGGAGTCCTATGATCTGATTTATGTTTTGACAGGATTACATTGGCTGTTGTCCTGAGCACTGAAACTTTCTAATTCATTAATCCAGATTAAGAATGATGGTATCTTGCAACAGGCAAATAGCAGTAGATAAGGTGAGAAGGAACTAGATGTTTTATTTTTCTAAAACAGAGGCCAAAGGATGTATTGAAACAGCACATGTAAGCTGTAAGAGAAGACTGGATTTGAGTATGTTGCTAAAGTTTTTACTTGATGGGGTTTTGTTAGCAGGGAAAAGTTGTTGAAAAAGCAGGTTGAAAAGATGGAGAAGAACAGTAGTTTAGTTCAGGGCATGTTGAGTTTCTGTCAAGGAGGAAATTGAATACGTTTGGACCTATCTAGTAGGTAATTGGAAGATTGATCTGCTCAGAGCTCAGAGGAAAGTTCTGACTGTAGGTATACATTTGAAATGTACAAAAATATGCACAAAAATAGCACACAGATAAAGGCATGTGAATATTGAGCTCATGAAGTAAGTGGTTATAAAGGTAAAAGAGAAGAGTTAAGAGGCAGAGCTCTGGGGAATTGAAATGTTAAGGAAATAAAGAGAATCTTTCAAAGGAGATAGAGGAAGAGTCATTGCCATCGGTGGATAATCAGGGGAGAAATTAAATGGTCTGATAGCCATGTGAAGAATGTGTTTCAAAGAGAAGAGAGTGATCAACTATTCATAGTTAAATGGAATGCTAAATTGTGTGCCCACCTTTATCCAAAAATGTTAGATTATAATCACGTTCTCTGGTAATTAGAGATCTCTTCAGGGAGCCAAAGGCAATATATGTAGTCATTGGATAATGGTAGGCCAATAATGAGACTCAGCCATTCACTAAAAAAAGTATATGGCACATATGCTTGAAGACACCAGGTACCTAACAAGAGAGTGGAGAAATAAATGTAAGCCAGATCTGAACAGGATGGAAGTCCAATTGAGATGAGACTAGCAATTCGTGCCCCTTTGCCCTGTTTCTTAAGTCACATTTTTTTGAGGAGAGTAAGTAGGCTAAGAAGCTGAGTTAAAGTTTTAACTTAGTTGTTGGGCTAAGGCAGCAGACATTCGTGTCAAGAACACAAGAGGGAACCCTGGTGAACCCATTTTCTCCAATCTCAATTCCTGAAATTGGGTTAAGTGATTGCAGACTAAATGTGCCCCTAGTACAGGGTGAAAGCAAGATAAAGTTCCTAAGAGATTCATATGATGTACCTCAAGTTACTGCTACAATTTTTATGGATATTTTGTGCTCCATAAAAAAATAACCACCCAGAAGGGGAGAAAGAACAGCATGAACAAAAGCAAAGAAAATTACAGAAAATAAAAGTAGATTAAAGAACTTCTAGATAACGAGTCATCAGACTCTCATATAAAATAACTATATTTAGTATTTTAGAAATATAAAAAAAGTTAAACATGTGGTAGAAAACTAGGAACTTCACATATGTAATAGCCAAACTTAAAAACTCAATAGGTGGATTTAATGACCTATTTCCTACAACCAAAGAGATAATGAGCAGGAAGAGTGAGAAAGAAAGAAGATGGAGAAAGTACTCACATGGGACAGGCTATATCTAGAGACTACAGAAGAGAAGCAAATTCAACGCAAAGCAGAAAGAGATAAGAGAAGAAATAGAAATTTATGAGGAGGAAAATATAATAAGAATAAAAATCAAATTCTCAGAATTTTGGGGGGATGTTCTAGTAAAACTGATAACTCCCTGGTGAATTGAATCAAGAAATAAGAGAACAGCTACCTAATATCAGAAATGTTGAAAAAGGAACATCATTAAATATCATTATAAGAGGATATAAATAAATTTATGGATTAAACAGATAAATTTGAAGAAATTATAATTTATATAATCTTACATATAAATAACTAAAAAATCTGGATAGTTTTATAAACAATAAAGGAATTGAATATATAATACATATTTTTTAATCCCACTAAAAAGCGATTTAGGTCCAGAAGACTTCATTCATAAATTCTAAGCATGAATGGAAAAATCAAGACCAATCCTATATAAACCTTTGCATATATTTTTTTAAGGGAAAACTCTATGAAACCAGCCTAATTTTGACAATGAAAAGACAAGCATCTTAAGAAAGAGAAACCCAGGCTAGCTAATGAATATAGGATTAAAAATTATAAACAAAATATTAATGACCCAACTTAAAGACTATTTGAAAAGGATTACACATTGCAATCAAGATTGGTTTTGTTCTAGGAATTGTTTTCACCCTCAGATACCAATCAGTGTAATTCACCAGATTAGCAGAATGAGAAAATCTACACAATTATTGCAATAAAGGTAGAAAAAGGATAGTTAAAATACAAACTCAAGGGGTGCCTGGGTGGCACAGCGGTTAAAGCGTCTGCCTTCAGCTCAGGGCGTGATCCCGGCGTTATGGGATCGAGCCCCACATCAGGCTCCTCTGCTAGGAGACTGCTTCTTCCTCTCGCACTCCCCCTGCTTGTGTTCTCTCTCTCGCTGGCTGTCTCTATCTCTGTCGAATAAATAAATAAAATCTTAAAAAAAAAAATACAAACTCAATTTTTGTTGAAATTTCTCAGCAAATTAAAAATAGAAGAAAATTGTATTAAGATATTAAATTTTATATAACAAAAACTACATTAAAAATCATAGTGGATGGTGAAATGTTGAAAGTTTTCTTCTTGTGATCAGAAATTAGGGAGAAGACTCATAGTCACTTTTATTATTGTACTGGGGGTATTAGCCAGCAGAATAAGGAAGATAGTTAACAAAAATATAAATACTAGAAATGAAGAAGTAAAATTTCATTCTAACCAAAATGCGTTATTTTTATCTAGAATATCTAAATGAATATAGGATTAAATAAAATATTTTATAAGCATGGTAGATGCAGGTCCAAAATATGAAAATAAACTGACCAGAACAAAAAGCCAATATATGAACAATTACTAAAATTACTCAAAATAACAAATATTTAGGAATAGAGTGCATATAAATTATTAATAGCTCTTCAAAGCAAAATATAAAATACTTTTAAGAGCAAACCCAAATAAATGGAGGAATATATCCTGTCCATTGGGGGAATATATATATATTGAAAAATTTATTTAAAGGACTTACCCAATTGTGAGGTCTGGCAAGTACAAAATCTGTAGAGAGATGGCAGGGTGGAAACTCATGTAGAAGTTTCTGTTATGGCCTTAGGCAGAATTTCTTCATCACTAGGAAAGCTCAGTTTTTGCTTTGAAGCCCTTTTGACTGATTGGATGAGGTCCACCAACAAGGGTAGTCTGCTTTATTTAAAGTCAACTGATAGTAGATGTTAACCGCATCTGCAAGATACCTTCACAGCAACCCCTAGATTATTGTTTGATGAAATTCGTGGGACTATAATATAACCAAATTGACACTTAAAGGTAATCACAGTAGAGCAATTGATAAATTAGCCATTATCTTTCCCATTTACCTACGAGAAAACAATCATTGATTTTATGTAAGATCCCCAGTTTCACTAAACTTACTTGTGGCTAAGATTTTCATTCAGGTCTAGTAGTCTCTCAAATTCAAAATTTTAACAAGTATATTATAAAATGAACACAAAAATATTTTAAAAATTGTATTTAGAACAAAGTGGTATTTCTCTGGTTTCCATTTGTCTCTCTTTTCCCTCATGTGTGAGAAGTTGAGTAACAAAGAGTCGTATGTAGTCAGAATTCCACTGTGGAGAACTAACTCTTCTGGTCATAGAGCAGGGAGAGGAAATGATTCTGGACAAGAATGGAAAGTGGTCCTGTCAACATTCCATATCCAACAATCCTGTATTTTCTTTGGTAATTGAGATCACTGGTTTAGTGCTACTAACATTTTTTTCTTTAGAGTATGAAATATAAATATTTGATCTGAATTTTCTTTGATGAATGCTTAATGTTTAGTGCCAATTGCATTTTAAGCTGCTTAATGTCAAGTCATTTGGAGACATAATGAGATGACAAAAAAGGCATTTTACTTTATTGACAAAAAAGGTTGAAGAGCACATTTTTTCATACTCTTTCACAAAATAAACAACTCCTAACTCGTTTTAGCTTTTCAGATAAAATATTGCATTATCATATTGTAGGTAGTGAGGTCAATTAGTACATGCTTCTACAAAGTGTTCTGTTCTTAGCATCAAAGGAGTTACTAGTAAAAGGTTGTGCTTGTCAACTTCATTCATATTCAATTTGTCTAAATTATAAACATTCTGTCTTAAAAGCCTTTATATTCTCTGAGCTGCTCAATTACATTACTACTCTGTCGAACTGTCAAATTTATATTTCTTCAATCATATGTTTTTTTCTCAATCCATCTTTGGCCATCCTTCTCAAACATGACTTAAAAAAAACATTTTATCTATTTTAAGTTCTCTAAATGGCAAAGTGTATAGCTTAAACTTTGTATTATTTGTAAAGGTGCTTACATTTCTGACAATATTATGGAACATTGAGTTTGATCAATGATCTGTGATATGGGTAAATTCTTATTGTTAAACAGTCAATAATATTTCTTTGTCTTCTACATTAATTATTAAGTAAATGTTGTATTTCCATGTTATTTATCATGAGACAAATATTACATGGAGGTGGTTGAGGATTAGGGAACACACGCAAAGGGAAAAATCAGATTTTGTCCAGGAGCATCCTTTCCTCCTGATCTATCTTCCCTATTAGAAAACAGGAATGTTAAAAGTAAAAGGATAGGAAAAGATAATCCATACGTTGTAAAAATAATAAAGCCAGTTTAGTAACACTAACATCATAGAAGAGTTTCAGGCAAAAATCATTGCTGAACTTAAAGAGGGACATCCCATAGTAATAAAATTAAATCAATTTATAAATAAATAAAATTAAATAAATTAAATAAAAAGTTAAATATCCATATATAACAACACTGTTCCTATGCATGTAATAACAAGATTTAAAATATATGAGGCAAAACTGACAAATAATAGGAGAAATGGATAAATTCAGAATCAAACTTGGAAATTTTGAAGAAACCTCTCAGTAAATGATAGGGGCCATGTAGAAAAAATAATAATAAATAAATATTTGTATATGTATATATATATATATATATACATATATATATATACACACACTATATGTATATATTATAAGTATGTATATATATTGAACAGCATGAAAAACAAAAGTGATATATATAAAGCACATCAACCAATACCTCCACAATGGAAAGTATTTTCAAATGTACTTGGATCATGTACTGTTCAATTAAGAAGAAACCTACACTAATTTCAAAGGACAAATTAAAATCTAAATAAATTATGTTCTTTAACAACAGTGGGATTAAGCTAGAATTGAATAATAGAAAGGTAAGTGGGAAATCCATTAGGCAAACAAGCAGTATATTTCTGAATAACCCATAGCATAAAGGAGAAATAAAACTAGAAATTTGAATGTTCCAAACTGGAAAATGGGAACAGGACAGTGATTGTGAGGGAGCCAAAGCCATACATAGAGGGAAATTTATAGCCTAAATGTTTATATTAGAAAAGAAGAAAAGCTCAAAAAAAATTAATAGGGCTTTCTTAATAATCTAGAAAAAGGATATTAAATTAAACATAAATGCAAGTAAAAGAAAAAAAGAGAAAAAGGACATTAAGTTAAGCATAAATGCAAGGAGAAAGGAAATAAAGAGAAAATGAGAAATCAATAAAACGAAAAAAATGTGCAAAGAAGAGTTCAGCAAACCAAAACTTAAGTTCTTTGAAAATTAAATAAAATTGCTAGGCTGCTAGCAGGTCTTATATAGAATAAAAGAAAAAAATACAAATTGCCAATACTGGGAATGAAAATAAGAGATTACCACTTCAGATTTTTAAAATATAAAAATAATATGCACAACTCTAGGAAAATAAATTCAAAAAATTTGGATGAATGGACATATTTCTTAAAAAATATAGCTTGATAAAAACAAAAAGAAAGGAATAAAACCTCTGTGTGGTCCTATAGTTATTAAAGAAATATGAAATATAAATCAAAACTTTTCTACAAAGAAAAGTATGTTCAGTGATAAATTATTTTAAATATTTAAATAATAATAGCATCAATTTTAAATGAAATCTTCTAGAGACTCAAAACAAACTTATAAAGAACCTCTTCCTAATTCATTTTATGACGTCATCAAACCTTTCTGAAGGCAAAACAAGACAATAATATTAAAAAATAATGGTCAATTTCTTTAATAAATAAAATTCTAAATATTACCAAAGATAAGATGAACAAATAAAATTCAAAAATAAGTTAAAAGGACATTTCATCACAAATAAAGGAAGTTTACATACTAGAATGTAAATTTAGTTTAACATTTGATAGTATCAACAGAAAAAACAATCATCTCCATAAAAACCATAAAAACATTTAATAAATTTCAACATTTATAAATGATAAAGAACTTTCAACATTCTAGAAATAAAAAGGAATTGTTATTGTATATTCTGTATAGAGCTAACATGACACTTTGGGGAAACCATGCATCAAATTCAATATAATCTAGGGGTTTTTCTTCTTTTTTTCTTTGTCTTTTTTTTTCATTTTCTTTTCTTTCTTTCTTTTTTTACCAAAAGCAATATTAAACTATAGACATTTTGCTAAGAGTATTCCACAGATAGGGATTCTCCTCCTAGCAAATGTCATTAGTCATTTTATCAGGAGGTAAGCTGTCAGCCTATTTACAAAGAAATTGGACCAGGCCATCTGCTTTCTTTCCTAGGAAGAATATTCAGTAATATGAGAGAAACAGGTTGCAGACCAAACAAATTTGCTCTAACTCTTTCTTTCCACAGAAAAACACATGCCCTAGATTTTCTTATGGTAAGTGAATTTGATTTTTATTTTGATTCTAGGAAATCAATTTATATTTCCTGTATCATGGATACAGAAAGTTTTTTTTTTTTTAATTTTATTTAGATAAGTAAATATGTCTATTACCTAGTCTTGTTTTGCAGCACCTTCTTTGCTCACTTGGACCTATAACAAGATAGCTTCATTATGCTGCTTCTGTTGTCAAAATTGTAAAAACAGCTAATTGCAGACATCATTAACTATTTCAAGTCCTGACTTCACCGGTGACAAAAATTCTTTGCTTGATCAAACTTTTAGTCAGACTCCTAAACTTTCTTCTCAGCTCATTTGTATACTTTCTTGTAAATTCCAGTTTTAGCAAGAATCTTGCTAATAAGTCAGTTTAACAAAAATCCTCCACTCTCATTGTCTGATCACCCTTGATATCTAAACAGGTTCCTCATCTTCCACCTTCTCTCAGGTCTTGTCTGAACACATTAGGTCTGGTTAGCCAAATCTCCCCTTCTATGTTACCTCTTAGTAATTCCCCGTTCACTGACCCCCACCCTGCTCCAAGGCTATAAATTTATTTTTTTTTAAAAAGATTTTATTTATTTATTTGACAGAGAGATAGCCAGTGAGAGAGGGAACACAGCAGGGGGAGTGTGAGAGGAAGAAGCAGGCTTCTAGCAGAGGAGCCTGATGTGGGTCTGGATCCCAGAACGCCAGGATCACGCCCTGAGCCGAAGGCAGATGCTTAAGGACTGCGCCACCAAGGCGCCCCTAAGGCTATAAATTTCTACTTACCCAGGCTGTATTGAAGTTAAGCCCAATCTCTTTCCCCCACTGCAAAATCCCATTGCAGGTGTCACCATACCTATTGTGATGGTCTTGAATAAAGTCTGCCTTACCATCTTTTAACAAATGTTCTCACACACACACACACACACACACACACTCACACTGGTCCTGTTTGTCAGTGATTAGTGGAGTCAGTGCAACAGTTTACTAGATCAGCAAATATGTGAGGAGCAATGACAATTTTGAGTAACAGGTCTCAGTTCACCAGAATTTTTTTAATTAATATTTTTTCCTGGTTAAGGGTAAAAAAAAAAAAAAAAGAAGCAGGAACAAGAAAACAGAATCAGGTGTTCTGTGGTAGTTGTAGGATTGACAGCTAAATTCTGGATTTTTCTACAAGCACAAGACTGATACTTCTTTCTCTGCTTGCACACTTAAGAGCTCCGAGTTCCAGAAATCAGGTGCAAGTAGGAGATATTCTCGTATTAGTGATAGAAACATAATTTCTTGAGGTAGCCAATGCAGTCAAATGGCCCATTGTGAACAAATTCTAACCAGCAGCTTACCTAAGCTAATAAAGAATTTTTGTGGTGTACTGTTATTTTTTGTTGTTAAATCTTTAAAAAAAAAAAAAAGTCATTTAGAGGCAGGGAGATGAGTGGTTTTGCTTTTGTTTGCAGCAACCAGTCAGGAAAAGTTCAGTTCAGCTCAAATCATTATGTTCAGGGAAGCATATTAATTCTGCTTTGATTTGAGAGAGAGTTGCTTATTCAAGTGTTGATAGAGCCTGGATGTACATCATGAGGCACTAGAACATAAAGATTAAAGGAAGATGCTTAATAAAGAGAAAGTCTTGATTTAAATTCTCAATTGTGACATTGGTCTAGAACAAACGTCTCTGTACTATAAATTGATCATACGTAGATGAAGATGATTAAAACGGCATGTGGTGGTGTGAGGATTACATGCTATATGTATGGTGCTTAGGATAGTGCCCAGAACACTGCACACAATAGAGGTAAGCTATCACTATATAAAGAACAGGATGATGGCAAAAGGGTCTAGGCAGAAGGGACTTTTTGCTGTCGGGCAGATCCATGTGAGGATCTAGGAGGGCTCATAAAGAGCAAACACATATCGTAAGCAGCGCTGAGGGTACAGTTAAATAGGGACTAAATATATAGGGAATGAGACTGTCAGTTACAAGAGCCAGGTCCCAGTCATTTCTGATTTTAAGTTAGAGTTAACTCTATTTTTACTCTCTTCTTTTGGAAGTCTACCCCCAAATTAAAGAGGACAAGTACAGGTTTTAAAAAATTAGTAGATATCTGTAACCCTAAATTAAAATATATGAGGGAGAAGTACTAAATGCAGGCAAGCTCAAAATGGGGTGATTAAGATCAAGTCACCTACAAATAAAATGGGTAGAAAACTGTAGATCTCAAAAGCAAAATTTTGTTCTCTGAGGAAGAAAGCTAACACCTCCTTATCTGGGTCAATTAGGAGTATTCACAGGTTGTATTGTGAACTTTCTTGAACCACACGTTATCACAAATTAGCGTGAGAAACCGTTCTGAACCAAGGATGCCAAAAACAAAACCAACCAAACAATCAAAAACAGGGTGGGGTATATTTATGGGCAGATGTCTGTTTATGAGGCACATTGAGGCGAGAGTCTCAATTTCAAACAGCCCTGTAGTTGCTAATGCATGTATACTTGGAGACAAAACAATTTTTTTAAGGAAATAATATTTTGCAGTGGGTAGGGACCACCTTAACTGGGTCAAACTGATATAAGGTATTTATCAGTATGATGCAATGGGAAGTAAATAATATCACTTATATAGTTTTGCTAAGAAAAGTTTTAAACTGACTCTAACCATGAAAAAAATGATCAGACAAATTGGGGTTGTGCAACAATCCGTAAGAAAAGTGGTGTGGAATCTTGAACAATGTCAATTCCACGAAAGACAACAGGTCAGGGGACTCTTATGAACTAAAGGAGATCAAAGAAACAGAATTACAAGAGGCAGTCCATATCAGTCACTGGATCCTGGAAAGAAAATAGCCACAAATGACATTTTGGGGAAAATTGGGGCAATATGAATATGGGCTGAATAGTAGGTACTATTAGAGAATTAATGTGAAATTTCTTATGTGTGATAATGGTAGTTTTTTAAAAATTATATTGTGGTAAGAACTTCACATGATATTTATCCTCTTAATGGGTTTTTACATGTACAGTACAATATTGTTATCTATAGGCACAATGTTGTACCGCAGATCTCTAGAACTCACCCATCTTTCGTAACTGAAATTGTATGCCCCCTGATTAGCGGTTCATTTTCCTCTCTGGAGTCTCCGGCAACCACAATTCCATTCTTTGTTTCAATGACTTTGACTATTTGAGACACCTTACAGAAGTGGAATCATGTAGTATTTGTCTTTCTGTAACTGACTTTTTCACTTAGCATAATTTTCTCCAGCTTCATCCAAGTTGTTACATATTGCAGAATTTCCTCTTTGTGTGTGTGTGTGTGTGGCTAACAGTCCACTGAATGAATATTGCAATTTTAAAAATCCATTCATTTGTCAATGGACATTTAGGTTATTTCTACATTTTGGCTATTATGAATAGTTGCACTGAACATGGGAATGTTACTATCTCTTTGAGATTGTGATTTCAGTTCCTTGGGATAAATACTCAGAAGTGGTATTGCTGGATTATATGGTAATTCTATTTTTAATTTTTTGAAGAAACTCCATACTGTTTTCCATAGTAGCTGTACCATTTTGCATCCCCACTACTGTTATACAGGAATTCCAATTTCTCTACAACCTTGCAAACACTTGTCCTTTGTTTTTTGATAATATCCATCCTAAGAGGTATGAGGTGATACCTCACTGTGATTTTGATTTGCCTTTCTTGATGATTAGGGATGTTGAGCATTCTATCATATACCTGTTAGCCATTCGTACGTCTTCTTTAGAAAGAATTCTGTTCGAGCGTTAGCCCGTTTTAATTGGCCTATTAGTTATTTTTGCTGTTGAGTTGTAGCAGTTCCTGATATGTTTTGGGCATTAACCTCTTATCAGATATATGGTCTGCAAATATTGTCTCCCATTCCTTTTTGTTCTGATTTGTTTCCTTTTTAGTTTTTTATATAGTCCCACTTGTCTATTTTTGCTTTTGTTGCCTGTGATATTCATGAAATAATTTCCAAAACCTATCTCAAGATTTTCCTCTGTTTCCTTCTAGGAGTTTTATGGTTTCAGATCTCATATTTAAATTTTTAATCCATCTTGAGTTGACTTTTGTTTATGGCATAAGATAAGGATAAGGATCCAACTTCATTCTTCTGCATGTGGCTATCTAATTTTCCCACCATTCATTGATGAGATTATTCTTTTTGCATTGTGTATTCTGGCACCCCCATTGAAGATCAGTTAACCATATATGTGTGTGGATATATTTCTAGGCTCTCTGTTCTGTCCCACTGGTTTATTTTTCTGTCTTTTTGCTAGGAATTTATATTGTTATATATATATAACACTGAAATATTTAGCACGAAATGTGAAGATATCTGTGGCTTATGTTCTTGTATGGCAATAAACGAGTAATAACAGTATGTAGTGTGTGTGTGTGTGTGTGTGAGAGAGAGAGAGATGTTATCCCTGAAGTCTGAGAATTTTATCTCAATGTCTGTCATGGCATCCCCTTCTACTTAGCTTCATCTCTGTTTTATGTTAGGATAAATGATTTATTGTTGAGTCTCTCCCATAAATGGTCAGAAGTTTTGCTAGTATTAGGTAAATTGCCAGAAATCTGGACAGATCAGTAATCTATCAGAGGTTACCTGATATATGAATAACAATGCCAAACCCAAAATTGAAGATGAGGGACTCTTTTTTGATTACAGTAAATTTGGACAACAGAAACCCCTCATGGATGGCCGTTTGATTCAGGAGTAATTATAGGATTGCACAAAGAAGCTTTTTTTTTTTTTTTTTTAAGATTTTATTCATTTATTCGACAGATAGAGACAGCCAGCGAGAGAGGGAACACAAGCAGGGGGAGTGGGAGAGGAAGAAGCAGGCTCATAGCGGAGGAGCCTGATGTGGGGCTCGATCCCAGAACTCCGGGATCACGCCCTGAGCCGAAGGCAGACGCTTAACCGCTGTGCCACCCAGGCGCCCCACAAAGAAGCTTTAACAACAATCCAGCCATGACGTTAACAACAATCCGGCCATGACTATTTCTTAGGTGAAAGATTTCAATTAGTGCTTTGTTGATAACTATTGACCATCCTCCAAGAGCAAATAAAATTTTCTTTGTGTGTTTTATTTACTTTTATGTTTTATTTATTCAAATGTAGTTATACTTACTGTCCTAGAGGCCTTGTTTTTGTTTGTTTGTTTGTTTGTTTTGTTTTGCTTTTAGAAAGGGAGTGGGGAGGGGCAGAGGTAAAGGGAGAGAGAGAATCCCAAACAGTCTCCATGCCCAGCACCAAGCCAGAGGCGCGGCTGGATCCCATGACCCTAAGACCAGGATCTGAGCTGAAATCCAGAGCCTGTAGCTTCACCTTAACTGATAGAGCCACCTGGGCACCCCTAGAGGCCCTGTTTTAAGAGCTTTACAAATACGAAATTATTTGGTTGAATTTTGTAACATTATGTAGTAGGTTGATTATTATCCCTATTTTAAGGAAGAGAAATCTGAGGCACGGAGAAATTAATTGTCTGGTGCAAGATCACATAGCTAGTAATTGAGAAAACAAGGATTCAGCCCAGGTACTTTTATATCTTATGGACAATATGGGTGGTATGGTTTGGATCTGTATGCAAATTAGGTACTTTTGTAACAGATTCCACATTATGGACAATGTTACCTTCCAACTTAGTAACTTTCTTCCTAAATGCTTGACATAAAACTTCACCTTTTGTTTGGTTCTCAAAGTCTCTAATATATATGCTTTACGTAATACTTAAGTCCCATTTCTAATCCTTTCATTCCTTACATTCTGTGTCATAATCATTTCTTATTTTCTTTCATATATACATATGCATATGTATATATGCTGTTTTTATTAATTATGCACGAAATCAATTACTTGAATAATACTGAATATTGCTTTGATATTGGACTTAAAGTGTCCCAGCTTCCTCTTTTCTCCAGTTTTATGTACATGCAACTCTTGTACGTCTAACTTATTTCTGACCCATTATACATCCTGACCTCTTTTCTTATTCTGTGAACCTGAATTGTCTTTAGCATTCTGATTCAGTCTTGATTTTTACCGTAACCCTGTGTGTTGTTTAAGGTTAGTTTCTCTTTCTAGAGCATAACATCCTCATCAAGTTTCCAATTTTCCTGTTAGCTTTACTCCAGTATGACACAATTAGTGATTTTTATTAGGGTATAGGAAATATAATGAGAGACTATAATAAAATTGTACTATCATGCGACCAAAGGAATCAAAATAATTCCATGGAGGAAATATTTGTATACTCATTTGCTAACCATTATCTATAATCACTCAGAAATATGAAATAGTCTCAGAAATGCTGCTTATTTCCTGTTAAAGACTTGTGTTTTTTTCATTATCACTTTTTTATTGTTCATTTTGAAAAATGTACCATTAAAAAGTTCAACTTTTGCTAAAGTGTTAACTGCTACCTAAATTTGGTCAACTCATAATACATGATTAAGTACATTGCAGATTATCTATTATGTTATATTTCCCATGATATAAATCAGCACTCGAAGTAATTATTAAAACTAGCAGTTTTCATTAGAGGGAAAACTGTATGCATTGTGAGAATATTTATTTTCAAATGTAAATTAGAAATGGTCAGGCTGAAAATTGTTCATAAATGAATATTGATTAATAATGTACAATAACCATTTCTCTGCTAATAACAATACTAACAAAATATGCTGATTTGCAGATATTATTTTTATGAAATTTGCATTTCTATTAAACCTTTTTTCCTTAAGCTATATATATACTTTTTTTTCAGAAAGCCCTTTATTGTTTCATATTTTTTATTCTTAAATTGGCTGTGGGGAGCCAAACATACTTAAAGTCTATTCTTATTAGGGTAAAGTACTCTAAATTTGGAACTTTCTACTTTGTTTTGATTGCTTTGGTAGGTAAGGAGCTTTTTATCATATATAATGTGACCTTGAGGAGGTCTGTAAACAAACACTTTTCAAAGCTGTGTTTTGTGCATTGGAGTCATAAACTTCAGCGGCAGTCAGTCTCAAGAGGTGGAATAATGCACAATATTCAATAATTTCTAGCCAGTATACACATCATAACCCCTTTGCAAGTGATTTTTTTCACACAAGCACAAACATCACTAATTGCATAAATATTATATATTAATTCACATAAATTACAAACTTTGACAAATATATGGATGTCAAATATTTCATGTTGAATTTTTCTTACTGAGAGGAACTAAGAAACCTAGAGTAAACCAGAAGGGTGAAACAACAGTACAACTATGGACCAGATTGTTTGTGTCCCCACAAATTTCCTGTTGAAATCCTAACCATCAAGGTGATAGTATTAGAAGGTGGGGCCCTTAATAGGTGATTAGGTCATGAGGGTAGAATCCTTAAGAATGGGATTAGTACTCTTCACAAGAGACCCCCCATGGAATACTACTCAGCCATAAAAAAATGAAATATTGCCATTTGCAATGACATGGATGGAATTAGAGGGTATTATGCTAAGTGAAATAAGTCTATCAGAGAAAGACAATTATATGAGCTCACTGATATGTGGAATTTAAGAAACAAAACAGATGAACATAGGGGTAGGCGGGGAAATAAAACAAGATGAAACCAGAGGGAGACAAACCATTAGAGACTCTTAAGCATAGGCAACAAACTGAGGGTTGCTGGAGGGGAGGGGGGGTGGAGGGTTGGGGTCACTGGGTGATAGACATGAAGGAGGGCATGTGATGTAATGAGCAGTAGGTATTATATAAGACGGATGAATTACTAACCTCTACCTCTGAAACCAATAATACATTATATGTTAATTAATTGAATTTAAATTTAGAAAAAATAAAGAGACCCCAGAGAAATCCCTTACTCTTTGCACCATGTGAGGACACAGAGTAAAAGACGGTCAGCTCTGAACCAGGAAGCAGGTTCTCACCAGACACTGAACGTGTCGGTATCTTGGTCTTGGACTTGCCACCTTCAGAACTATGAGAACAAAGTATTGTTTGTAAGCCACTAGTCTTTTGTTGTAGTAGCCTGAATGGACTAGGACATACAAATAATATAAGCCTCTTCCAAATGATTTAAAAAAAAAACACTAAGTATTTCAATATATATATTCTTTAAAAAGAGCTCACTTTGTAGGGAAAAATGATAAAGCAGAGCATTCTACTGTGACTTTTCTTTTTTTTTACTTGATTAGATGTAAACATGACTTTTAAGGTTTGTTTATGGGGTACCGGGGTGGCTTAGTTGGTTAAACAGCTGCCTTTGGCTCCAGTCATGATCTCGGGGTCCTGGGATAGAGCCCTACATTGAAAGGAGGAGTCCATGCTCAGCAGAGAGCCTGCTTCTCTTTGTGCTCTCTCTCTCAAATAAAGTCTTTAAAAAAAAAAAAAGGTTTATTTTTAAAGATTTTTATTTATTTTAAAGAGAGAGAGAGAGGATGGGGGGAGTGAGGAGAGGGAGAGAGTCTTAAGCAGATGATGTGCTGAGCACAGAGCCCAAAGCAGGGTTTGATCTCACCACCCTGAGATCCCAACCTGAACCAAAACCAAGAGTCAGTGGCTTAACTGACTGCACCACCCAGGCACCCCAGTTTTGTTTATTTATTTATTTACTGAGTATAGTTGACACATAATATTACATTGATTTTAGGTGTACAACATAGTGATTTGACAAGTTTGGACATGATGCTGTACTCACCACAAAATCAGCTACCATCTATCACCATCTAACACTATTACAACAACATTGGCTATATGTCTCATGCTGTACCTTTAATCCCTGTGACTTATTCATTCCATAACAGGAAGCCTGTACTCCCTACTCCCCTCCACCCATTTTGCCCATCCCCTTATTCTCCTCCCATCTGACAACCATCACTTTGTTCTGTATTTACAGGCCTGATTCTGTGTTTTGTTTATTCATTTTTTCTTTTTCAGTTCCACATCTGAGTGAAATCATATGGTATTTGTCTTAAGAAGGTAAATTTAAATGCTTATGTGTGAGATATGCCCTATGTACTAGTAGTTATGAACTACATTTACAAGAAATTCCATTCAAATAAAAAAAAAATGTGATCTACTTAATGGATTCCCTTTGGCAGAGTCTTGGAAGTATCAATTACAACAACACTTAAAAGATAAATGCTTAATCTTTCAGATTTGGAATGATTAACTTAAAAGATTTTGCTGTCTCAAGTTTCAAAACATATTTCTCTGCCAAGTATATTTTAGAATTTAGGACATAATCTTTATCAATCAAGTGTTTTAACACATTTTGGTTATATTAAAAATCAACCTAAGAATATATTCAGAATATATGATGCAAGATTTGGAGAGAAAAAGCAAAACTAAGCAACCAAAATATTAACAACAAAAACTTGTGCAGCAGTTTGATGGTTTTAAACTTTGTCTTTATTATTTTGGAATGATGTGGGATAAATATTTACATTTGCTAAAGAGAGACCTATTCACGAAAGATGTACCAAGAAAAAAAAAAATTCCTGATACTATCTTCCTGATTATCCACTTTCGGTCTACATAAAAGAAAACAGAAAAGGACAAGTCTAGAATCTATGATGTGTTGACCTAGTGGGTTATGACTACATATCCCTCCCCTTCTCTGCAGGAGATATTTCTGCCCCACTTTAAACAGAGTTGGTTAGGAAAAGAAGGTATTTTCATGAAGAGAAAGCTAGTGTCTTCCTGCCTGGCTAGGTCTTTGCTGAATGTGCAATAGAAATTTGTATAAGCACTTCAGTGTAACAGAGAGTGAGAGATTAATGAGTGAGTTCTTTGGAGAAGTCACCATCTGTTCTCTGATATTGAATGTCATGTGTAAACAAAACAAAACAAAACAAGCCTGGAGAATTTTGAGGGTAGTGGCCAGCTGGAACTTCCTGTGGCGGCTGGAGTGAAGACAGAGAAACATTAGAGAAGTTTGTAACACCTGTAAGTATTATGTCAAGAAAGCATCGTCTGGTAGGCAATGTGTGCATCCAGAAAAGGAGGTGGGTCTTGGTCACCCTGATGGAGACCCAGATGAGGTGGTGTATTGGAAGAGTAACTGTAGCATAAGAGGTTGCAGTGTGTGTCACTGGGTGGGAGCAGGCAAGAGCTGAGGAGGTGGAAAGAGTTTAGCCAGGATATGTGTCACAGAGTCTGAAAGCTGGACTGTTCAGACGGTCCCGCAGGGTCAATAAATGACCCACACTTGACCTAAAGAAGGGCCACTGAGACCAGGCAGCATGTGACTATGGAAAAATACAAAGAGAGCCACTCAGTAAAAATGCGATTGTACCAATTCATGTTGTTTTCTATACATACCCTCACTGAATTCAGCCCACTCAAAAAGGTTACACTAGACATTGATTTGAAAGACTCACAGATATTTTCAGGTGGAAATAAATATATCTGCAGTGATAGTTCTATAAGATACTTTCAGTGGTCCCCCACACATCTCCAGTGACTTGAAACAAATTTCGTGGTTTGCAAAATAATCTGGGATGGTTATACTTAAATGACTAATACTAGGAATTTAAGTTAAATTATCTTCCCAGTTGTGCACATAAGACATTTTTTTTTAAAGATTTTATTTATTTATTCGACAGAGATAGAGACAGCCAACCTAGAGAGAGAGCACAAGCAGGGGGAGTGGGAGAGGAAGAAGCAGGCTCATAGCAGAGGAGCCTGATGTGGGGCTCGATCCCATAACACCTGGATCACACCCTGAGCCGAAGGCAGACGCTTAACCGCTGTGCCACCCAGGCGCCCCACACATAAGACATTTTTTAGCCTCTGTACATTAATAGAAATCTAGATCTATGAAAGTATAAAAGGAACAAATTACTATGGCTGATGTAACATGTTTTAATTCTTCATTTCCAATAAAATTGACTTCATTATGCTAATAACCACAAAAGACTACCATCCCAAGTCAAAATATTTTGGATCCTTCATATATTTGCATAATTCATGGGCTTGAAACATTTTTTAAAGTGGGGAGATTTTATTGAGTTTGTCCTAAAGTGTAGTATTAGATTATTTTGAAGTGGGAAATGTATACTCTTGCACAAATGAAATAATATATGTGTACATATATATATATTACATACATATATATTTCATATATATATATGTATGTATAAATATTGAATGATCAGTATTAAATCTATTGTCACCGATTAGTCAAAAGCGCACTGAATATTTATTCCCTGCTGTATGTATGATATATGTGTGTGAATATATATACATAATGTTATTCATATATATATATATATATATGCACACACACATAATATATTATTTACAAACATAATGACATACCCAAGAAGAAGCTAATGAACTTCAGTGGGCTACTAGTTTGCTGTCTGTGAGACTCATTTTATTTAAATATTATTATTATTATTATATTCTTTTTTTTCAAGATTTTATTGATTTATTCATTAGACAGAGATAGAGACAGCCAGCGAGAGAGGGAACACAAGCAGGGGGAGTGGGAGAGGAAGAAGCAGGCTCATAGCAGAAGAGCCTGATGTGGGGCTCGATCCCATAACGCTAGGATCATGCCCTGAGCCGAAGGCAGATGCTTAACCGCTGTGCCACCCAGGCGCCCCTATTATTATTATTATTATATTCTTACATATGTAAGATCTCTTTCTTGCATGCTGAATCTTGTCATTTTACAGACTGTGATTTCTTACTAGCCTTGCAGCATCCATTATTCTTTCTTCTTTTAGGTAGGGTGAGTACATTACAGTGACATTCTATTTAAAGTCAGACTCACGATATAGCAAGTGTGGCTGAAGTGGCCATTTAACCCAATATATTTTAATGTAGTAAATAAATTAGTGTAGTGAATGAATAAATTGTTGTAGTTTGAGATCACTTGGCACAGTAGTTTATATTAAAGGGAATATCACTTTAACTCTTCACCATCTGTTGTATACTCTAATTTAAAAAGACTGTAATTTACAATTGCAAAAGTAGGTAAGAGACAAATAATTGAAATGCATATTTATGTATTCAGCAGAACATGCACCTGTTTTGTTTACCTCTGGAACATTAGATGCTAATTGGGACAATCTCCTCTCTTCATTTATGAGGATAGTTTGGGGGAGGGTTAAAATAGAAATTATTTTTAAAATGATTATCTTTTACAAAATTGTGACACTAATGTAATTGGAGCCCAATTGATAATAAATTGAATAATTATTATAATATTATATTTTATAAAAAATATAAAAAAGACCTTGTCAAAATTACTCTTTAAGAAAGACCATTATTTCAATTACATTGTGGTTAGATTGACCCAAATGAAATCATCAATATTAAACCATTTTTTTCTTACTTAAAGGAAATTTCTTATGGTTCTAATAAATAAAGGAAATTGAGGCAGTCTCAAATTTAGTGCAATTACCAAAACCTTTTACATTAGATAATGAAATGAATGGAGTAATTGCATAATGTATTCATGATAGTTTAATATTCATTTAGATTTTTAGATGTTGAATCACTCCTGGAGAAAACTTGATCTGTAAAGATTATTTCACTGTGCTTTTATACATACTGTATGATCTACTTACAGCCCTACTAACTCCCTTTTATATAAACTGAGGATCATGGTAATTATATTATGTTCTCAAGTTTTATGGCCATTTAATCATCATCTTCTCCCTCTCCTTGTCCCTCTCACTCTCTTACATATGCGCAAACACACACACATACATATATATGCATACATGCGAGATTGCAGTAGCAAAGAGAGTTCAGAATTCAGTCTGATCTTGAGTTGGCTGAAACAAAGGGTAGGAAGACTTCTAAGCAGTGGAGTGAGAGGGAAAACACAGGCCATTTGGGTTTGCTAATTGGCTTTACACAAAGGAAAAGTCTAATTTCTCTTTGTGAAAGAAGGTAGTCTTACAATTTGGAACAAGGCACTACTGAAGTATGGCTCCTACCCTCCCACATAGTCTGGGAGATGAGGTGCTATCTTCCTTAAAGATTACATTTCAAAGGGATACTCCCAGCTCCTTGAAAAAAGATCTTTCTGGAATGTAAAACTAACAAGAGGTTTTTTAAATGATTTAAATATCTAAAGGACAGAGGGAAAATTTACAATGAACTAACAAAGCCTCTTAATAAAAAGGGAGATCAGAGGACTATAGTCCTGAAAGTAGCCTGTCAGAAGTTTGGTCAAGGTGAAGGGAACTTTAAGGCATATTGGTCTCTAGTTAAAAAAAAAAAAATAAATAAATAAAAATGTTTCGATTCTAATAGTAAACTAGACCTATATTCCAAACATGAATTTTGCAGACAGTATTGATCTGTGTATTCCTTTACCACATGCTCTTTCTTCTGAGAAGAGAGAGGGGGAAAAAAATTGTTAATAAAACTACATTTGAAAGATTTCTGAATCCCACTCGAACATGTAAAGAACTGGTAAGTCATCTCTTCAATCTTCACAACAGGAAAAAAGCTGAACAAACTGAAAATCAACAATATTTCATAGATCCATAAGAGAATTAGGGTCACAGTATAAACCACCACCCTGGAAACTGGAGAGAAGGTGAATACAGAGAATATAGATCAGTTTAATTAAAGCAGAAGTCGCTGGAGCCAGTAAAGAAAACTTACAGAGGAACTTCAGGAAACTTCTGGAAGCTGACTGTAGATCCAGCTTGTGGATTAAAAACTCCTGGGGACCCCTCCCCCCCATTTTCTGGGTTTTACCTCCAGGAGCCCCACCAGGTTCTCACGGTGAAGATCAGAGAAAAATTCCCTTGTGCTTGCCAAGAGGAGGGGAAGGGTAGCCAGTTTGACATACACCTAAAGGAAATGTATTGTGAAAAAAACCTCTAGCAACTTCTATAAGGAATGCTTACCAGATAAAGGACAAGACCTTGCTAAAGTCCTGTTTGACTTGGGGGAGAGGAAATTACCTAATTCCAGCCCCTTCTAGACTTCCTGCCTCAACTAAGGGAGAAAAAATGCTGAGAAGCTCTTGTGTAGTCATAACCCAGGTCCACTCTAAGACTGAAACCTAAGCATAGAAGTATAGAATGCTCCCTCTCCGACATGCACTTTGCTACCACAGTAAGAGACCTCCTAAGATATTTACTCAATTGAGATGAAAATTTATATTTCACACAATATTCTGCCCATGAGTGTTTATAACGGCTTTATCCATAGTTATAACTGGAAACAAGATGTCTTTCAGTAGTTGAAAGGATAAACTATGGTATGTTCATAATGGGATATCATTCATCAGTAAAAGTAGCGAGCTATCAAGCCATGAAAAACATGGAGGACTGTTAAATGCATATTGCTAAGTGAAAGAAGTCAGTCTTGATAAGGCTACATAATATATATATGAGTCCAACCATATAACATGAAAAAGGCAAAACCACAGAGACAATAAAAAGGTGAGTGATTGCCAGATATTCTCTGGAAAGAAGTGTAGAGGAGGAAAAATGATTTTCCCTCTCCCCATCTTGGTTCTTGGTTGAGACCCCCCCCCCCCCTCAGGCCCCAATAATAAGTAGATAGATTAACAGGAAAAAAACAGAACTTTAATAGCATGTATACCTCCTGTATACATGGGAGATACCCAAGAAAACCAAGTAACTTCCTAAAATGGCCTAAGCCATTACCTTATATACCGTCTCCACCAGCCAATTAGGGGAGGTTGCTAGAAAAAGCACAGTGAACAAGGGAAAGATTGTTACCAGATCTAAGTCTCTGTCTCCTCCATTGATAAAAGTTTCTGAAGATTCAGTCATTCTCTTCTGATACAGACAGGTAGACACCCTTACAAATGGAGATTTCCTTTATAAATGTAAATGTCTCTTACAGAAGGGTAACTCCTCTGTTTTCAGAGCTTCTCCTGTTTCTGCTGTTTCTTAAAAATAACCAGCTGAAAATAGTAAGCCAAAGAGGTAAATTTTTGGGTGGTATATTTTACTCCTCTTCAGAATGAATGGATAGGTGAAGCACAGGGAAGTTTTAGGGTGGTGAAACCATTCTGTATGAAATTGTAATGGTAGCTACATGGCAATATGCATTTGTCATAGAACTATACAACACAAAGAGTGAGACCTAATGTAAACAATGTATTTAATAATGTTTGAATATTCATTCTTTAGTTGTAACAAGTATACCACACTAATGCAAGATACTGAAAATAGGGAAAAATGTATGGAGGTATGGGGTGGATATGTGGAATTCTATCTATTCTGTAAATCTAGAAATGTGCTAAAATATAAAGTTTATTATAAAAATATATACATACAAGAAGATTTGCTATATAATTTGAAAGTAACCACTTCTTTTATTTGAGTTTTTATTTTAATTCCAGTTAGTTAACATACAGTAATATATTAGCTTTGGATATACAATATAGCAATTCAACAATTCCATATATCGCCCTGTGCTCATTGCATATTTTATCTTGAGTATAGGTGGCATTTGATTTTGAAAATACCTTGATAATTGTGTTTGACTATAAAATCGAAAGCTCATAGGGCATAGCTTTCAAGAGAGCAGTAAAACAAAGAGATGGCTAAAATGTTCTGAATATGAAAAGAATAGATTTGGAAAGTAACAAAAAACATGATGAATTTGAGAGACAAAGATGAAAACATGGGTGAATCTGTAAAATGACAGTTGAGGATAAAGAGGGTCTACAGAGAAGCGTTGGGGTGAGATTTACAAAGGTATGAGTAGATAAAAGAATCATAAAAGTAGAGATGGTTAAATTTTTGCTCTGTGGTGCTGTAAACAGCCACTTTCCATTCCCTCAAATATTTAGCCAAATCTAGACACAAAAATACAGCCAATATTGGAGCCATTCTTGAGAGTTACTTATCTGTATTAGGCTGTAGTTTATTTTATTCTGATTCTAAAACAAATCAATTCTATTCCATTTAGTGTACCGACACTAAAGAGCATCTGTTTTGCTCTATGATAGCTTTATGGATATCGAAATAATCTGATATGAAAATTAAAATTCTCAGTATTATAAGGTTAAAATCTTATTAAGTATAATGGCTTTTTTTTATGTAAGGTGGCTTGCATTTGTAAGCACGGCATACAGCTAACTTTTGGTACAATGTGCATGTTCTTGTGCAACTTACTAATAATATTTCTGTGTTTTATTATGGAGGAAAATCTAAATCTACTTTCGTTAAAATATGAGTACAAAACTCTTCGAGAATTTAATGAAATATTCTTAATTATTCCAAAGGTAACTGATTTAGAAATAAACAAATATAGGTAGTTTGTTTTCTATTCAAATAAACTAGAGCATTTTGTTTCATTTGCCTGCTTCAAGACTGCATGGTTAAGTGAAACTAGTGAGCATCACGTGGGGAAATAACATTAAGAACATTATTTACTCAGTGAAATCTGCAGGGTTCTTTCTCCCCCCCCCCAAATTGATTTCTTTTTCCATTTTCATCTGTCACTTACACTACATTTTCTTTTTAGTTAGACCCTGTTGTGTATGAAACTAAGTAAGAAATGAAACTGCAGACCTTAGGATTTAAAAAAATAATAATTTCTGGGGCACCTGGGTGGCTCAGCTGGTTGAGCATCTACCTTCAGCTCAGGTCATAATTTCAGGGTCCTGGGATGAGCCCTTGCTCAGCAGGGAGCCTGCTTCTTCCTCTCCCTCTGCCACTCCCCCTCTGCTCACGTGCAAGTGCTCTTTCTCAAATAAATAAAATCTTTAAAATAGTAATAGTAATAATAATAATTTCATTTATTCTTATGATGAGTTTTCAATTCAGATTAAAACCTCCTAAAATATTTTCAGGTTTTGTAATTAGGTGACAGCTGGTTTGTGAAGTATCCAATGCCAATTAGCAGATAAAACTTTCATAATAGAACAATTGTGATATATCTTGTAATTTCCAAGAGGATTTGCTATACTTTACCTCCAAAAAATGAAAAATACTTTTCTCTTCAGTTCAACTATAGGTTGATATGTTTAGGATACAAAGATGCTTTTTTCCTTGATTAAGCTGAATTCTTAACACCCCCCACACATGTGTACATGGACCTGTTTATATGTGTATATGTATGCATATGTGGGTGGGGTTAATAAAAAATTGAAGCTTAACCCCGGAAAGAGGCTTACTTGTATCTTCTCTGTGTGTATACATGTATATGTATGTATGTATTTCTGTGTATGTGTTTGTAACTTTTAATTTGAAAATATATACTCTATGGCTGAGTTTCATTAGCATGAGGCAGTCCCATCCATCATGTGGATGTATACAGTGTAAGTTATTTTCTCTTTTCTCAAGAAAATTGTAATTTCTCTTGTGAGAATACCTAAGTGACTATGGGAAAAAGAAGTGAAGATCAGTGCATCTGTATCATAGAAAGAAATTTGGGGGGCAGTAGAACAAAATGTGTATGGAGAGATTGGCAGAACCTTCTAGGCCATGCTAAGTGTTAAGGACTTGTGACTATTAAATCTAAAGGATTTTAAAATTTTTGATGCTTAGATTTTGAAGCATTTGTGAATTTTCCATGTAATGATTTTAATAGGAAGCTGGATATGAGGACAAGTGCTCAGAAGGGGTCACTTAGCCAGAGATAATATTATCTGGGGTCCTGAGAGTAATTAATGATGCTCAAGGAGTAGTATAAGAAGTTAAAATACCTCTCAACTGAATTAGGCATGGATTTTTATTTTAAATTTATCAGCGGGGGGGGGGGGGTGGCTGGGTGGCTCAGTCATTAAGCATCTGCCTTCGGCTCAGGGCATGATCCCAGGGTCCTGGGATCGAGCCCTGCATCGGGCTCCATGCTCCACTGGGAGCCTGCTTCTTCCTCTCCCACTCCCTCTGCTTATGTTCCCTCTCTCTCTGACAGTCTCTCTCTCTGTCAAATAAATAAATAAAATCTTAAAAAAAATTATAAATAAATAAATTTATCAGTGGAGTTGCTACAGGTATCTTATATATCCGTCCTTTCAATTAAAAAAAAAAATTGTTATACATCTCAGATTTCTAATGGCCACAAAGCAGTCTCTCTGGACTGTCTGTCCTGTGTCTATGTATAGTTTTTATAATTTTCTCAGTTTTTTTCCCCCAAAATAATTACAGTTTACATGGAAGGACTTTATATGATGGAAAAACAGAGCTTAACAAAAGTAATGTTCACATGTCATAGAGCTCATGACAATGGGTCCATGACAAGTGCTTCAACTTTTGTAAGCTAGAGAACTTGATCTGAGGATAGAATAAGCACTTACAGTGGGTATTAGTCTCTAAAGAATACCATCTCCCGTGCAAATTCTTATAGTTCAGGGATGTTCAGGATATATACAGCTTACATTACTCCTTTAAATTTCTTAAGATCAAGAGAGTGCATTTTTTTTAAAGTTTTGAATATTGGGTTTAATTAAAAAAATAACAGTGTGTTTAAAAAAAAACAGATGATAAATAATGTATTATGCTTTAAGGCACCTGCCTAAAACCAGTTAAGCACCAATTGGCCAAAAAGTGGGTCAGAGGCTGTAATGGTATGGTAGGCGGCCTCTGAAATGGCCTCCAGTCATTTCTACTTGCTGGTATTTATCCCTTTGTTTAATCCCCTCTTCTTAAGTGTGGACTAGACCTAATGATTGATATCTAACAAATAAAATACAGCAAAAATGTCACTTCTGAGATTAGGTTACAAAGTGTGACTTTTGTCTTACCTCTCTCATTGTCTTTCTTGCTTGCTCTGAAGGAAAGGCAGTTGCCATGTTGTGAGCTGCCCTACAGAGTGGCCCATGAGGCAAGGAATAGATGCTTCTTGCCAACAGTCAACAAGGACCTGAGGTCTGCAAATAGCCACACGAATTATCATAGAGGTGGATCTTCCCCCAAGTCAAATCTTGAGATGGCCACAGCCTTTGAACACAGTCCAGAGACAGAGGACAGGCTACTGCTGAATTCCCAGACCATGGACACTGTAAGCTCATATATTTTTGCCATTTTAAATTGCTAAATTTTGGAGAGTTTGTTATGCAGAAATATATAACAGATACAATAGGAAAAACCCAGTTGGTTTCAAAATATATTTTGAATGGTTATCAAAAAATAAATGCAATCATAGAATGATTTCATCTGCCCTAAGTTTTAAAAAAGTACAGATAGATCTGTATTAAGAGATGTGGCTGTTTTCTTGGCTTCCCCTTACTCAGAATAGGCTAGGTATGGAGGTAGAAATAGAAGACAGAGATAGCGAAATACAGAGATACAGGTATAGATGGGGGTTTGTTTTTCTTCCATCATGCTACAGGTTAGTGCAGACTGAGGATTGGATATCTATTTATCATCGTCAGGAATGATCCACATTTTTTAATTGAAGCATCTGAGCCTACAGTGCTGTCCAGCGCATACCTGTTTTGTTTAATTTTGTTTTTTCTTAAGTAGTTCCAAAAACAGTGTGTGTGGTGGGGGGGGTGGCTATCTGCAAATTAGTCCTTTAAAATTTTTTTTTTTAGTTTAACTTCATACATGTGAGTTTCCCAGAATTTATCATTGTCTTTTTGTTTGTTCGTTTTGGTTTGGTTTACTGATGAGTCTTTGGACTTACTATACTGCATTGTTCCATCTGGATACTTAAGACACCTGTCTAATTTGTTCTTAATTAATTAATTCAACAAATATGTATTGAACCTATCTGCTTTGGCAGCATTTTTCTAAGGCATATAATAGTGAAAAACTTAAAAAATCCCCTATCCTCACAGTGCACATCCTCATGAGGAAGATACATAGTAAACTAATGAAAAGTAAAATGTACATTATGTTACGTGGTGATGAATCCCATGAAGAAAAAATAAATAAGGAAGCATATAGGTAGCAGTGAAGACTTCGACTAATATGCTGACATTTAAGCAGAAATCTAGAAAGATGAGGCAATGATTGGGTCATGGATACAAGAAGAAAGGATATTTAAATCTGAGAGAATGGCAAGTGCAAAGACCCTTTGGTGGGAACATTTTCATTATATTATTATCATTATTTTAAGGAAGCTTGAATAAGAATGTGCCAGGGAGAGAGTGGTAGTAGCTAATATCTGACAGCCACTGTTCTGTTTATAAACGACATTATATCTAACTGTATTCATCTTTATTTGACTATTTTATAAAAACTCTTGAGGATATCGAGCAGTTTGACATGCTTACACTTATATTTTAAAAGTAATAGTATGACTGTAGCATTGAGACTAGGTAGTGGGGATATGACGGTAGCTAGAACACATGGATAGATGCAATGGGAGTAGTATGTTGTTATATGATAGACTTGTTTTGAAAGCAGATTTATTCTGAAAGATTGGTGTAGACCGTGAGAGAGAGGAAGGGGGAAGAATCTAGACTTCAAAATTTTTTGCAAATAAAAAATCATTTTTTGAAAGAATTGCAATTGACTGAGAAGGAAGACTGAGAGTAGGTTTGGATAAAAAGTGAAAGTTTGGATTTTGGTATGTTAGGTGTAAGAATCCAGTTTCGACATACAAGTGGAGATATTGAAAACCTTGGATAAATGCCCCTGAAGTATAGGGGAGAAGTATAGCTAGAGACCTACATTTGGGAGTCATCTGTGTATTAATGATTTTTAAAGCCATAAGACTAGATATCATTACTAAAGAGTGAATTGAGTGAAGTCCGGGAAGTTAAGAGGTCTAAAACTTGAGCCTCAGGGTATTCCAACATTTAAAGATCAAGGAGAAAAGAAGGAACTAGCAAAAGGCACTGAGGAGAATGATTAATGAAGCTGGAATAAAATCAGAGTAGAATGTCCCTTAGCCAAATAAAAAAAAAAATCAAGTAATCAATTGTGTTAATTGCTGCTGACCAAGTAAGATGAAAACTGAGAATAGACAATTAGATATAACAATGTTGAGATCACTGGTAACCTTGACAAGAATGATTTCAGTGAAGTTGTGGGTTTAAGAGTCAGATTCAAATAGTTGCTGCAAGAGTGGGAAGAGAGGAATTGGAAGGGGTGCAGAAAGAGCGATGTAGTAGTTAGATGAGTTCTGGTACTGGGTCCAGAGAAAAGAATTAAGATGAGAGAGACCACACATACACAGACTGGCTGGAGAGATTCTTCAGTAATGGAAAATGTTGGTATTTATTGCAAAAGTGCACATATTTTATGGAGCAGTAACAGGAGAGAAGGAGGGAAATATTGTCATAGATGCAATGGGAGAACAGGGTGAGGGTGGAGTGCAAGGTTGACAGCTGAAAGTCAGAAGACCTTTGGAGTTGGAATAGAGATGAGGAGGGGTGAAACATATGAATTATTAGTCTGGGAAAATACAGAATGATTACTATGGCAGCACTTAGAAAAACTTGAAGTGTTTGTAAATCTGCAGTGAGGAGAGTTGGCATGTTTGTGAGTGCCACTGTTTTCCTTTAGTGTTGGGTTTTGATTTTGTTACCTCAGTATAGGCACATTATCCAGTGTGATACATGTGCAGATGCTGTGCAAGAAAAGGATAGGAATTAAGTGGTTTTAGGGTTTGGGCAGGTAGATGGAATGCAAGCAGAGAGTGGCCAAGGAGTTGAGGTTATAGTGAAAGGAGTAATTTGACAATGGGATTTCAGCTTGCAAGGAAGGGAAGTCATGATACGGAACAGTGAAGCAATAGTGAAATTTTGGTATAATAAATGTAGCTTTGGTCCTAGAAGGTCACATAAATTTTGGAGACAGGGTACCATCAAGAGCAAGCTGTAACGTTAAGAAGTACTGGTTGGAGAGTAGGATGCTTGTAATGAAGATGGTGGAGTTATAGGTAAGAACACCTCTAGGATATGTATGTTGAAGCATAGCAGAGGGCAGGATCCATGGACCAGGAGAGGTCAAGGTATGGGGTGACATTTCCTAATGTGACTACCAAAGTAGTGAGGGAAGTCCTTAATTGTAAGGTTTTGTTTAAAGGTACCATAACAGTATAATCACCATGTGGGCAGGCTTTAAAGTAAATGACCTAAGTGTGAGGGATATGTGTCAGCCACTTAATCGCTCTGTATCTAACTTTATTCATCTGTAAAATCAAGTTAAAAAATAACACCTACCTCTGGGGTGCCTGGGTGGCTCAGTCAGCTTAGTGTTGGACTCTTGATTTCAGCTCAGGTCTTGATCTCAGGATCACTGAGCCCCACATGGGGATCCTCACTGAGCACGGAGTCTGCCCTGGGAGTCTCTCCCAGAAGGAGTCTCTCCTGCCCCTCCTGCTTGTTCTCTCCCTCTCTCTGTTTCTCTCAAATCAATCAATCGATCAATCTTAAAAACAAAACAAAACAAAACAAAAAAACAACACCTAAGTCAGAGGATAGGGATGAGAAGTGAAAAAGCTGATGCCATTGGTCAGCACTGAGCCACCCAAGCCACCTACCCACTGAGAGCACAAAGCTCTCAGTAAATATCAATTATTATTTTTAGCACTGTTATGATTTTGCAAATGAATTCGGTTCACGTAGCAGACATTCTGAAAGGAAAAGATTTATCCATGGTGAGATAAAGTATATTGGCGCTATTTTAAGTTCTCAAATTCAAGCCCTTTCTAATGATCTTCAATGTGAACAATTAGAAATATAATAACTTCAGAAAGATTTTAGTGTTACTCTCACTGGCAAATGTTGAACAAATTAATTCTCTAGATTTGTTAATTTTTCCCATATGCTACAGGCAACTCTGGAGCAAAGCTAAATAGCAAAAATGGGAAAAGTTGGGTTTGGCAGTAAAGAATTTTAGCTTTAAAACAAGCTAAAAAGAATCAGTAATGGGAATTGGGACAGAAGACAAACTTAGCGTCCAGTCTGTATGGGTTTCTTCAGTATTCTAGGGATAAGGAATGACTAGCTAGAGGCGTACCAAGGTGAGTCCTGCATAGTTTACGATACTGTTTTATATAATAATATATAAAAATTCTATGGTTAGTAAATCTATTATGCATTTAATATATAGGCTTAATTTTTCTAAGATAAATATTCTATTGTGTTCATAAAGACAAAGTCTCTTCAGTTACATTAAAGGATTAGCACAGATTTAAAATGTTTTGGTATCCTAAATTGCATATTATTTAACAAAGGCATCCAGTTCCAAAAATGCATTGAAGTAGTCTAATTTGAATAAACAAGAAATTATATTTTATATAGTAAGTTTTAATGTATGTTGTATTGATATATAAATTATAAGCATGTAAGAAATTTTTTCTATGATATTTCCTTAGGGATCCCAGAAATTAAGCCCCTTAAGGATTGACACCAAAATCATATGTGGTTTACTATTGTACTTTCTATTAATTGAAAAGTTTGAGCTGTTCCTAAAAATATATTTCATCCTCTCAAAGGGGAAAAATATTGTAATAATGAGAGTTTCCCTCCTGGAGAATCCCAAGCCTCCAGCATATTTTATATTAAATCTCAAGACCATGAAAAGGAAGGATCTGATTAATTTTAATTATTGTGAGGAGCAAAAAGATATGGGTGATTCCTAAGGCAAATAGTGTTCTAATCAAACTGAAATAATCATATTAAATCTAATGCCTAGGAAACCAGAAAGCATTCAACACAGTTTGAGAAGTACGAAGGTAACTTTTGACAGTACCCCCAGGTATGATTTAATAGAGGATACAAAGTAAATCAAGTTCTAAAACTCTTTTGAGTGGAAAAACACAATCTGAGTTAAGATATGGAAATTTATTGGCAAAAGTAAATACTAAGGGTTTGGATTTCTTTAAGTACCAAAAGGAAAATGGAAGGCATGAATATCTCAAAGGGTGCTGTTATTACCCAAGGTAGTTGATGTTATAAATCAATGTATGTACTGATCATTTGAAAACGATTTTCATTCCCAGTAACCTGTTAACAGATCAATCAGCTGATACTATTGTTCTTGTTCCTGGGTGACTAAAATTAATCTACTTACCTATGTAATGTTTTCGCTTACTAAGTATTAAGTCCAAAGTTTAGCTCAACAGGAGCTCGGCTAGAATGAATAGATAGAAGTCATTTTCATAGTAATAATGTTATTCAAATCATCACCATCATTATATTAATCAGAGAATCCCCTAGTCTTCTCCCATATTGTAATGTATCATTTTTTTTCTTGATCTATTGCATCTTTTACATCTATTCTGTAGTTATAAATTCTTTATATTACTTTGTTATTTTTAATTATTTAAATAAAGGTTATACATATGTATATATAAAAGTTAAATGGCCTTAAAAGGCATATAGTAAAAGGAATGATTCCTTGTGTTTTCCATTCCCAACCATAATCCTATTCTCAAAAGCAACGAGTGTCAATCCCATTAGATATTTACTATAGAATTCATCACATGGTTCTAAAAATGTGTTTATATACCTAATCTACAGTGATTTGGGGGCATTTATTGCATTTTTATTATGAAAGATAATGAATTAACTCACTGTACTACTACTATTACCTTTTTTCCCTCATTCCCTAGATTTATTGTGTAATATTTGGATAAATCAGTGGTGAGTGTTTCATTTTATAATTATGAAAATATTTTATCATTTCTGAGCCCATTGGTGTTATATGAGTTAATAATTCCGCTTTCTATATACTTAAAATTATGAGTATATATTTCCATACAGTCAAGTACAATTTTTTTTTTCCCCAGAATAGTTGCCTTATGGTCTCTTTCATTTTATATTCCAAACTGAACTAATTTATTAAAGCCTGTGGCATACCTCTTGTCCACGGACTTTCTGTGTTGGATTAACTTTCCAAATTTTTTGCCCCATAGCCTAATTTTGCTGAACCTTCTTTCTCAATTGTTTTCTTTGAAAGAATTTATGACTTAGATATATTTTGAGATTTTGTATGTCCAAAGATAAATTTATTGTGCCCTCACCCTTGATTGATATTGGCTGGGTATTGTTTACTCAGTTTTCTAGCATATGGTAGTGATGCAGAGAAATTAGATACCAGACTGAACTCCATACCTCTGGAAGAATTTTTCTTTCATGGTAACAGATTCCGATATATTTTCATTAGTATGCAAGAACATTTTTGGAATTTTGAATAGTTCATGTTTCTTGTTTTTAGAAGGCATTTGTTAAATATTTGACTTTCTGGATTGATCTATTACATTACACAATTTGATCTTATTTTTGATATATCAGTAATCTGATTTGTTTTCCAATAGCAAAACCAAACATGCACAGCTATCTAGGAGAAAACTGTGTGACAAAAGTAGGAAATGGAACTGAGAATAGGGCGTCTGACAGACTTGAGAACAGAATACTAAATCTCTGCTAAGGGTTCACTGGAAAGTACCATGGGCCAATTTGCAAATTGGAAACTGGGAGATGTTTTTGCAAACATTGCACACACAAGTGCAAATGGTATAAAGTAGTCTCTAGTAACTGAATCAGATCCCTCCCTGTAAACTCAAAATTAACAAATCAAAATATCTTTCTGATATTTCTGATAACTGTCATTCTAAATGTCTAGAAATACACATTGAACAGGGTAGCAAAAATAAGAGCAAAGCAAAACAAAGATCTAGATAAAAATAGGTAATAGAGGGGCACCAGGTGGCTCAGTCGTCAAGCCCCACATTGGGCTCCCTGCTCAGGGAAGAGTCTGCTTCTCCCTCTCCCTCTGCCCCTCCTCCGCCTCCTCACCCTGCTCCTACTCTCTCTCAAATAAATAAAATCTTAAAAAAAAAAGTGGGGGCTCCTGGGTGGCGCAGTCGTTAAGCGTCTGCCTTTGGCTCAGGGCGTGATCCCGGCATTCTGGGATCGAGTCCCACATCAGGCTCCTCCACTAGGAGCCTGCTTCTTCCTCTCCCACTCCCCCTGCTTGCGTTCCTTCTCTCACTGGCTGTCTCTCTCTGTCAAATAAATAAATAAAATCTTTTAAAAAAAAAGTGGATAATAGCCGTAGAAAATGCCATTTCAGAAAGTACAAGTGTATGTTATTTTTATCACTTTGTTAGGATATCAGAAAAAGAAGCATTAGAATCAGGAAGCTAGAAAAACAATTCTGATCTACCCTTAGCACTCAAAGTTCAGAAATATTAATTTCATGGAAAAATAAATTAAAGAATCATGGTTGAATCACATTAAAAAATAGGAGTCAGTATAATGTCTTACCAAAAGTGTAACCACACAATTAAAACTGCCAACAAAGTGGCATTTCCTGATTTCAGCTCAGATCATGATCTCGGGATCCTGGGATTGAGCGCAGAGTCAGACTCTGCACTCAGCAGGGGGTCTGTTTGGGATTCTGTCTTTCCCTTTGCCCCTCACCCTCACTGTCTCAAATAAATACATCTTTAAAAAATGCCCACGAAGTAGATGAAAACTGTAAACTAATATTCTAAGGAAGCCAAAATAAATAAAGGAAGTTATAGAAGAAATGAAAGCTCAACATGAATGAAAGCTTAAAATATTCAGAAATGAGATATATTCTTTTTTTTTTTTTAAAGATTTTTATTTATTTGAGAGACAGTGAGAGAGATCACAGAGGAAGAGGGAGAAACAGACTCACTGCTGCGCAGGGAGCCCAATGTGGGGCTCAATCCCAGGATGCTTAGATCATGACCTGAGCTGAAGGCACATGCTTAACTGACTGAGCCACCCAGGGGCCCCTGAAATGAGATATATTCTTAAGGAAAAAATGAAAATGAAAGAAAACATTTTCTCAGTAAGACTAAAATGCAAGGAACACAAAAATGAATAAATACAAAAAATAGATGCCCTAAATAAATAGAATGTGAAGATGAAATAATTTTAAAAGAAACGACAAAAATAATTTCTGATTAAATGACAATGTAGGCAAAGAACATCAAATATGTATTATAACAGGAGCCCCTGGTAATGAAACAGAAGCAATAGTGCAGAAAATATACTACAAATTATAATTCAAGAAAAATATCTGTGTAAGGAGATATAAGTGTGCATGTGTTGGTGGTGTATATATATCTGTGTGTATTTCATATATGTATTCTATAAAATGGATATGAATATCAAGGAATAATGGACTATACTGAACAAAACAAAATTAGTAAAATTTCTAGGAAAAAAAAAAAGCTTTGGGGCATGTAGACAAAAAGCCGAAAACCACTATTACTAGAAGGGAAATAAGATTGAAATCAGAATTTTAGACAGAATTTTTTTTCTTATGACTTTTTTTTTTTTTTGAGTATAGTTGACACCCAATACTACATTAGTTTTGGGTATATAACACAGTCATTCAAAGTTGTGCTATGCTCACTGTAAGAGTAGCTATCTTCTGTGACTATTGAATGCTATTACAGTATCAGTGTTTCTCATAAAAAAATATGAATCAATACAATGTCGTACCAAAAGTGTAAGCAGATAGTTACAGTATTCCCTGTGGTGTATCTTTTATTCCCATGACTTATTCATTACATATTTGGGAGCCTGTATCTCCCACTCCCCTTCACCCATTTTTCTGATCCCCTCAACCCCCCTTCCTTCTGGCAACCATGAGGTGGTTCTCTCTGTATAGGTCTGATTCTGCTTTTTGTTTGTTTATTCATATGTTTTATTTCTTAGATTCCACGTAAGAGTGAAATCATATAGTATTTGTCTTTCTCAGTCTGACTTATTTCACTTAGCCTAATACCATCTAGGTCTATCCATTTTGTCACAAATGGCAAGATCTCATCTTTTTTATAACTGTCTAATATAACATACACACACGCACACACCACATCTTCCTTATCCTTATCTATCGGTGGACATTTAGGTTGCTTTCATATCTTGGCTATTGTAAATATGCTGCAATAAGCATAAGGGTGCATATATTTTTTCGAATTAATATTTTTGGCTTTTTGGGGTAAACACCGAGTAGTAGAATTATTGGCTTATGTGGTATTCCTATTTTTAATTTTTTGAGGAACCTCTATACTGTTTTTTCCACAATGGCTGCACCAATTTACATTCCTACCAACAGTGCCTGAGGGTTCCCTTTCCTCCACATCCTTGCCAACACGTATTATTTCTTTTATTTTAGCTATTGTATAAGGTGATACCTCATTTTGGTTTGATTTCCCCAAAGATTAGTGATGTTGAGCATCTTCTAATGTACTCTTGGCCATCTATGTGTCTTCTTTGGAAAAATGTCTATTCAAGTCCTCTGCTCATTTTTTTTTTATTGCATTGTTTTTTGTTGTTGAGTTGTAGAAGTTCTTTATGTATTTTGCATATTAACCCCTTATCAGATATATCATTTGTAAATATCTTCTCCCATTCAGTAGGTTGCCTTTTTGCCTTGTTGATGGTTTCCTTTGATGTGCAAAAGCTTTTTATTTTGGTGTAGTCCCAATAGTTTATTTTTGTTTTTGTTTCCCTTGCCTTCGGAGACATATACATAGGAATTCTAATATCAAAAGACAATATAGAAACATATTTAAGGTACATGAAAGAAAAAAAAATGTGTGAGCTAAAAATGTAATGAATCGGCTAAAGGCCAAGTGCAGGTTAGAATGACATTAATGGAAACCCGGGGACTCCCAGACATAAAGGAAGTTGCTTTCACTCTTACATCTGACCCCCTGGGTACCACTCTAAGCATAAGGTGGTCAACAGCTAGAAGAATTTGGGATATTAGGGATGCAGTCTTGAGCTGTGAGAAAAGATGTTAGTGGTCTTTTTAAGTTTTTATAGGCCTAAGTTCAGGGCTGGTCACAAAAGGGCTCAGAGGAGCCTGGTTAGAGTCTGGTCAAGGAAAGAATCTTCATTAGTATATGTAGGAAATCAGTATAAGAAACAGAAAGCAAAATACAACAATGAGGAAAGATTGGAAAATTCTACAGAAGATATTAGGAAGAGTAGATATGTTTAAAAAGAAAAAAAATAAGAGACTAACATCCTAATCTCCACTGAGGAAAATTATGAATATTCTAGTATAAATGAATATATATTACAATCAGAGCAAAATATAGGAAAATAATTATTTGTAGGAATATAGGAAGATTTTCTTAGAATAAATTCAAGGGAGAAAAATTGCATCAAAATGATATATGAAGAAGGAAGCTCAAATATATAATGTATAATGCCAAAGAAAAAGTAAATTCTAGATTATAAAAATATAAGAGAGCTAATTGATTTTTTAACTATTTTTTTACTATCTTAGTAAAATTTCAAAACATTAGGTACTTTACAAAAATAAAACAATCAATATTATTAGTAATCAGAAAAATGTAGAATTTTCCATTTTCTACCTTTCGTATCAGCAACTATTTAAAGCAAAAAAAAAAAAAAAAGATAGTATTCAGTAATGATCAAAACTGAATAAAATTCAGCAAAATGAAGAGCCAAGCAATGGTAATGGAAGTGTAAGTTTCAGTTTTCTTTAAAACCTTTTTTTGGTGGAGGGTGCCTATATGGCTCAGTCGGTTAAGTGTCTAAATCTTGACTTTGGCTCAGGTCATACTCTCAGGGTCATGAGATCGAACCCAGGTCTGGCTCCACGCTCAGTGGGGAGTCTTCTTGAGATTCTCTCCCTCTCCCTCTTCATCCATCCCCTCCTTGCGCTTACATGCACGCACATGCTCTCCCTCTCTCTCTCTAAAAATAAAATAAATCTTAAGAAAAAACAACTTTTCTTTTTTAATTTTAATTTTTCACCATTGATGGGGCAACATTTACTTTTCATCATCTACTTCTCAAAATCTAGTTTGAGGAAATAATCATAGATGAGTTTTTTAAATATGATCATTATAACATTCTTCTTTATTGAGAAAATAGAAGCACTTTAAATACCTGTGTTTTATGTAACAAAGCTGTCAAATAATGTCTTATACAGTCATTCAGTGCTGTGCTTTTTCTGTCATTGAAGGCCATTCATTACTATTGCCTTTATGCCTTTCCTCTAGATAGCTACATGTCTAACTTTCTCACTTCCTTCTTGTCTCCACTAAAGATCACATTAATAGAAAGATCTTTCTTGACCACTTCTTGTGTGAAAAGCATCACCCTTTTTACAGTCATCAGGCCTTTTCTAATGTCCTTATCCCACTTAATTTTTTTATATAGAAAATGGAACTTAACATTACACATCAAGTTATTTTATATACCTATTGTTTATTGTCTGTCTTTTCCAGTATAATGTAAACTGTTTGAAAGCAGAGAGTTTTATTCAAAGTTATAATCCCATGCCAGTAATTATGCCCAATACCTGGTAGTTGTTCACTAAATATTAAGTGAATGGATACAGAAGAATTTCTTTCTTTTTAAAGATTTTATTTATTTATTTGAGGGCGAGAGAGAGCATAAGCAGGGGGAGTGGCAGAGGGAGGGGGAGAGGAAGGGAGGGATAAGCAGGTTCCCTGATGAGTAAGGAGCCCAATGTGGGGCTCTATCCCAGGACCTTGATCATGACCTGAGCCGAAGGCAGATGCTTAACTGACTGAGCCACCTAGGTGCCCCTCTTTTTTTTTTTTTTTAAGATTTATTTATTTATTTTAGAGAGAGAGTATGCAAGTGGGGATAGAGACAGAGGGAGAGGGAGGCAAGCAGACTCCCTGCTGAGCAGGGAGCCTGACTCGGGGCTTGATCCCAAGATCCCGAGATCATGACCTGAGCTGAAATCAAGAGTTGGACGCTTAACTCACTGAGCCACCCAGGCACCCTTAGAATTTCTTAATGGACCTCCTTCAGCTTACTTTGTGCTTAAAAAGTCTGATGAACACCAAAATGTTATTATATCTCCAAATCAACATTAAAATCTCAAATATATTTTATCAATTAAAATTTAGGAAAATATGTAAGTGGCCCTTGTTATAGTCTACAATGTAAACATATCATCATCCTAAAGCTAGAGAATACTGAAAAACAAAATATGCCATTACTACTTCAACTTCTAGGAAAATTGTGAATAATGGAGTCTTTAATATTTCTCTTTCTTGTTTAAGTACAGGAAGTTGATATTCTGGATAATTTATCAGTCTTATGTAAGTTTGGCTTATGTGAGTTATTCTTTCTGAATTTAGGCATTTCCAAGTATGTTGAGAGAACCTTATCTTTTTTCAGAAAAGGTACAACTGAGGAGGGATGATTTCCAGTAAATAAGTTCATATTTACATGCACAAAGGGATAAGAATTACAAAGGATTCTGAACAATGCATAATAGTAATTACATATAGCACATATATTTCAAGTACTGTGCATTCAACTATCTGTGCAAGATTTACATTTTAAATTAAGAATTTGTGTTTTTGTAGCATTACTTCAATGGGGCTATTGTATTTAACTTGAGAAAGAAGTTATAATCACTAGTCACAGTGTTTCGTGTGTGTGCGTGCATGTTTGTTCTTCTTTTAAATATATTTACCTTATATATATGCATGTGTTAGAAAAAACAGTTGGATTTTTCCCCCTGAATTATAGTTATTCCTGACAACAACCCAAGAAATAGATAGATTTAAACTCCCTTGAATAAATAAATTGTATCCCCTGAATAGAGTCACCTGAAACCCAGGTATAGAGCTGAGAGTGAATTGACAAAAGCACAGAGACACTGCCCCTCTTTTTAAATTCCTTCAGTGTCAGCAAACATCGTATTCACTTGTTTTGCAAAATGTCATTTCACAGAGCAATGCTGCAAGTGATACAGGGTTGACTTAATAGGGATATTATATTTGATTAACTTATAAGTTACCCTACTGTATCCAGGGTTGGTGTAGATTACTCCACACCTGCTATGTGAATTGTACAACTCTTACTTCTTGTCAATATGGCAGAATTATTGCATCATGCAATTTACAGTGATAGAGAAAAACTCCAGTCTTCATAACAATTTGTAAATATTTTGACAGAAGCCATTTTCATTTATTCTTCCAATCAATGAGATTTTTATCAAAAGACCTGTGTACCAAAAATGTCTTTTCAAAAACAGAAAACTAATTTACCAAGTTATTTTACCAGCTTAAAGAAGACAGGCAGGATCAGGTTTGTTCTTCAATCAGTCTAAAAGGTCTGTGACCAGGCCTGGAGTAAATTGTACAATAAACAGTCAAAGAACAGCAGATACCTGGATAATATATTGATCTCTCACACAATTAGTCATTTTGATGAATATCTATAAATCTCTATTTATTTAATATTAAGATAAACTTTGAGTGGAAAATACTGCGTGTTTCAGATGGTGAAGCTATATGTATGTGGAGTCACTGAGTCTTGATCCCTGGGTGCTTACGCAAAGTCCTTGTACTGGACGTGCCCCTTGAGTGCCATTGTTTATTATGTAAACTATTGAGATGAGAGGGTGAATTTGTGGCTACAGCATTTCCTATCCTCTTCTGAAAAGTATGAATATCTCTCAAAGACAAATTGTGATCTACTCTTAAATGAATATGAGAGGTTACCAGTACAAGCAGTCCTCCTCCTAAGATAAAGAGTTTATAATGCATGAGGAGTTCTGCCATGCATTCCTGTTTGTAGTGTCTGAGCAAGTTTATCTAGCCTCCTTTTGTGAAGGACTTTGGATTTTGATTTCTGAGTCTAAAATATATCCTCATCTTTGGAAATCTACTTATTATTGAAATTGTTTTAATAATGCCATCTGTCTTCGTTTCCATTGAAAAATTAAATCTATATTCAATTACACATGGTATTTTTCATTGTTTAACTGTGTCATTACCTATTTCCTCTTACTTATCTACTTGAAAATAAATATAGATCTTCTTATCTTAGGTCTATAGTGATCTCATCATGCTCAAATGAATTTCAGAAAGCTTGTGGTTATCCTTTTCTTTTCATCAATAAACTGATACTTTTTAAAAAATCACCTTATTAAAGAATATAATTTGCTTTAACTTTTCAAATTACTCAAAGTTTTCATCCTGTCTTCTTTCCATCTGCTAATAACTTTTAATGTCCTGTGGCTATTTCTAAAAAGCTTAGAATTGAGGATCTCTCACTCTCTCTCCTATTTTTGTAGCTTAAACTTATCATTATACCACAGTAATCTAAGATCCTATATCTCCTAGAGTAATGTTATTCAAGCCGTAATATTATTTTTATGGACCTATCCATTTGCTAAATACATAATTATATGGTTTATTCATCTCTCTCCACATATGTATTTGTTAATAAAAAATGTTTATATGCATATATATTTATAGATAGAAATATAAACATAATATATTAAATTTACATATCTTGCTTTCTGCCCTAATACTGGACACAATACTGAATTCAGAATGTTCGTTAAAGTTGCTGCATTATGTTTTTATTTTTCAAATACACTGGAAAGGTTTCTGCTTAGCTTAAGGCACCGCTGCTATCTTTACCATAAAACTCAACATTCTGCTCCAGTGAGAGTCTGTTGTCTCCTTTGCCACTTGGCATAATGAAATATTTATTTAAGGTGGCATGCAAAGTATTTCAGAATTTCCCTTATTATTTTTCTTGAATCCACCCATGCATATTCATAATCAGGACTAATAAATAGTGCACTTCTGCTCGAAACATTCCATGAACTTCACATCATCTTTGGAATAATATCCAAAATCCTTGTAATGGTTTTATATGGTAGGTCTTTTATGATCTGATCTCTGCCAATTTTTCTAATTCCCACCCATGTTTCCCTGGTATATTTCTAATGTATTATATGTGAAATCTTTGCCAAGCTTCTTTGTGCTACTTTTTAATCTTTGTCAAACATACCGGTCTGATTCGTGCTTTATAACCTTACCATTATTGTTTCCTTTACATAAAATTCTGCTTGACTTCCCCATCTCCTCACTTGCTCATTTCTTCACATTATTTTTATCTTTGCTCATGTAAGAAGCATATATAATGTTATTCTGAGAAAGAGATCTTCTTTACCCCATGACTTAGTCTGCTTGGGGTGCTGTAACTACATAATACCATAAGACTGGGTGGGTTAACCAATGAAATGCCTTTTCTCACTATTCTAGATGATGGGAAGTCCAAGTTCAATACGCTCCTGGCAAATTTGGTTCCTGGTGGTGAATTTATTCATGGCTTATATATAACTGCCTTCTTGTTGTATTCTCAGATGGTCTTTCCTTAGGGCCTTGGCACAAAGAAGGAGAGCAAACTCTGTCGTCTCTCTTTACAAGGACACTCACTAATTGTTGTATCAAGGCTCCACACTTATGACTACATTTAACCTTAATTACTTCCTTGAAGGCCCCATCTGCAAATATAGCCATACTGGAGGTTAAGACTTCAACATATGGATCTGGGAGGGATGCAAAATTCAGTCCATAATACTACTAAAATAGTATACTTCTTCATCTACAGTTCTGTACTCCTTATTCTTCTGTGATTCTCCTACTGAATTCAAAACTATTTAAAATGGTACAATAGGACACCTGGATGGTTCAGTCTGTTGAGCATCCGACTCTTGATTTCAGCTCAGGTCATGATCTCAGGGTCTCACAACCCTGAGAACGAGCCCCACATCAGGCTGTGCACTCAGCACGGAGTCAGCTTGAGATTCTCTCTCTCTCCCTGTTCCTCCCACCCCTTGCTCTCTCTCTCACTCTCTAAAATAAATAAATCTTAAAAAAAATAAAATGGTAATACATATTTTCTTGTTTATGAAATCTCAGTGAAGTCAGACATTTTGTCATATTTTTAAAATTCATTTTCCTAGAATCTAGTACTTGATAAGCATTTATTATTTTAGAATAACTAATGTTTCAAGGACAAATGAATTCATTATAGATAGAATAATAATAAAGAGAGTCAATAAAATTTAGGAAACAGAGTTAGACACCAGAATGTCATGGCCCTTTTTGAACTTGCGCACTTCTTAAGCCCGTGACTTTCCTTCTAATTCAAATTTGTGTTAATAATATCATAGGGCTGCCTGGGTGGCTCAGTCGGTTAGGACACTGACTGTTGATTTCAGCTCATGTAATGATCTCAGTGTCCTGGGATAGAGCCCCATGTTGGGCTTCACGCTCAGTGGGGAGTCTGCTGCAGGATTTTCTCTTTCTCTCTGCCTCTGCCCCTCCCCCCCTCCAACTTGCACATTCACACATTCTTTCTCTCTCTAAAATAAATAAATCTTTAAAAATAATAATAATATCTGAATATGTTGGATTTCCCAAATAGAACAGAGAATTGGAGATGTCATTATATAATTTATATTTAATAAAAAACTTTTTAAAAAAATAGTTGATATTTAAAGCAGCATGGAGATTTTATTCATTTTTTGCTTACACATGTGATCTTGTAAGAATAGGTGAGTCATGGAAGCTCCCCTCACTCCTATTTCAGACAATTTATGTTACTCAAATTTCCCTTAGGAAACTCTTCCAACTCTTTAAGCTATGTTTCTACATAATTCTATTTCGGGGAGTCAACAGTATATCCGCCTTGGTGATTATAGGATACAAACATATTCTTAAATAATTACAGAGCACTTAAAATGCAAATACCCACTGGAGAGAGGTAACTGAGTAAAATTACATAAGAAACTGTTTATTAAACCATTTCTGTGGAGTTTTATAGGCCAGAATTTTGGTATTTTCAAGGAATGCATTTTTATTTAGACCCTCTTGCTTGTTTGTTTTGTTTTGTCTCAGCACTGGTGTTGCATTTGTTCTCATTGTTCTGTATTGCCTACATGTCCATAGAATAATGGTGTCTCTTCTTCACTTTTCCCCTCATGTAATATAAACCGAATTAACCAAAATATGCATATTGCATATGTGAATCTATTTTTTCCTCCATGACCCTACAATGCACTCACCAGAGGGAGAAGTTGGTTGGGAAAAGGCATTAGGATAAAATAATTAGTTCTGATATGATTATGGACCTCTTAAATCTGTGACAGTTTCATCACTTAGTCCATTGATTTCAGGGAACAGCTTCTGGTACTTAAACAAAGCTACATTTTCAGTGGATATTGGAAATGATGTCAAGGAAAGCCACTCCTCTAAACATCACGTCTAACCTTCAATACCTCATTATTGACCAGATGCTGGCTCATTCATTCAAATTACTTAATTGAAACATTCAAGTCCAAGCATAAAGTAGACAAATTAATTTAGTGACTGTCAATACGCTGACATTCCCTGTGAAACTTTAGAAACTTTCCATACAATTTGCAATAGTATTCACTTGGCCCATTTAAAAAACTCATTATTTGAGTAAACAATACCTTGAATTCTGCTTTCAAATACCATTTGTGTTTTGCGTTAGTTTATATTTTCATTATTGATACAGGGTTTTACTCTTGTTTTCATATCTTGAGTCAATTCATCTTATGAAATTTATTTTGCCTTTATTGTTTAGTAGTATGGGTTCAGCTTCACCTTCTAAACCAACATTTTTATAAAAGTATTCAATTTAACCTTTGGTATCAAAATTTCAGAGGACAGACAGAGCATAAAATACTTCCCTTGTGAGACATTTTGGAAAAAGAAAATTTTTTTATTGCACACCCAACTGAAAGATAAAGTGCCCTCCAATTCACCAATTATAAAAGGTATAATCTCAACTACAATAGCAGATTTGCAATCTAATCCATACTGAAAATTGAGTGCAGAGGTTTATATACCCAGTGCTGATATCATCACCTATTTCCAAATTTCTTTCAGTTTTTCTTTATAGAGAATTCACAAAGAATTAAAAACTTAAAAAATGGGACATGGGGGGCACAGTTGGTTAAGTACTGAGCTCCTGATTTGGGCTCAGGATGTGATCTCAGGGTCATAAGATCAAGCTGGTGTGAGGTTCTGCACTGAGTAGGGAGTCTCTTTGAGACTCTCTCTCCTTTTCCCTTTGCCTCCCGCACCGTCTCTCTAAAATAAATGAATAAATCTTAAAAAAAAAAAAAACTTAGAAAAATTTTCCTTATTCAAAATAAATCATCCTTTAGAAAAGTGCTTAAAGCTAAAGGAAAATAATCCATCATAGTTTTTTTGTTTTGTTTTTTACATTTTAGGTTTAATTTGTCTTTTAACTCTCAAAGTCATAAGTGATATGACCATTATACCTATAAAAGCAACAATTTCCAAAGAATATCATGAATAAATAAAATACTTTATATAAAGTATACATACACCATATTTAAGAAAGTTCTTTGAGCTTTTAGCAGGATAATTTATGGCAAATTAAGTTTGAGGTTATAAAGTAAAGAAATGTGTTTTAAAATATGTTTATAAAATACCAATAAAAGAGAATCCTAGCAAATAACTAAAATAAAAATGGCATAATTTTAAGGTTGTTTGATTGTGAATTATAAACTGTTTATAATACCGTATGAGAAATTTTATGTAAATCCCTAATAATGCGAAGAAATCTATAGTGGCAGACGGTGAGTACCTGCTTGCAGAACTAGAGTGGAGAGTTGAGGAGAGGTGGGAGGGAGAAATTACAAAGGGGTATGAAGAAACTTGGGGGGTGAGCTACGTGTTTGTGATTTTGGTGATGGTTTTACAGATGTATGCATATGTCAGATTGTTAAATTGTACCCTTTAAATTGGTGCAGTTAACTGTATATAAATTATATCTCAGTGAAGCTAGAAAAATACAGGTATAGCAAAATTGGCATAACTAAAAAGGAGAAATAAATCTATAAATAGATTGGGGGGCTTTAACAACTCTCAGTAGTTAAAATAAGCAGATGATATATTAAAAAGGATAAAAAATTTGAAAACCATTTAACCAAAATGACCTAATGAAAATACAAAGGACATTGCACTTTAGGAAAAAATAAAAATAAAAAGGAAGAATCCATTCTCAATTACACATAAAGGATTTACCAAAATTAACCATATACTCACCCATATGGCATTGATGGTGAGTTCATTGTATTTAAGAAAATTTTATATCAGTTTTACATAAATTATTTCGGAAAATAGAAAGTAAACACTTTTTATATATGAAGCATAGTTATATGAAGCAACTATAACTAAATCAGAATCTGGCAATTTTTTTTTGCCAGTTTTTATCACAGAGAATTATTAAACATCCATTTTTTTCATGAACATAGTTGCAAAAATTCTGATCAAAAAGGGATTGAAACAAATTAGAAGTACGAAACAACAGGGCTTTGAACAAGATTTATTTGCAAGGTAAACAGTCTTCAAAAATCATATCTAATGTATTTATCACATTAACATGGAAAAAAGGTGAAAATTTAGGTTGTTATCTTGATAGAGCCAGTAAAAAAACTTCTAACAAATTTTAACACTCATTTGTAGTTAAAAAATTGAAAGTTAAAAAAAAAATTTAACATTTTAAAAATTGAAAAAATTAAAGACAATTTTCTTAGTGATTTTCAAATACAGCAAAAACCTAGAGCATATATATTAATATGGTTTATTGGATGAGTAGACCTAATATTATCAATTTTTTACAATAATGTGTTGGAGGTCCCAGATAGTGTAATAAGGTGAAAACAATTTTTAAATGTCAGATTTTTAGATGAAATGACTGTGTGCGTAAAAAAGGAAATTTCAGATAAATACCTATTAAATATTGCTAGAAACCATAAACTAATATTTAGGAATAATTTTAGGAACAATGTCTTCTGAAGCTGTACATTTTAAAGTACAAAATGTTGAAAGAAATATTGTTGAAGAATAATTAAATATATTAAAGGGCACTTATTGCTCTTGAATTAAAAAACTGATTTAAAGATGGCATCCAAATACTAGTAGTCGTTGTATTTTTCACATCGGGCCCACACAGAAAAAAAAGGAATAATTGCCAGTTTTACAAAATAATGTTCTTAGTGAATAGTGAAACAGGAAATATACATAAAATATAATAAAGTATTCAGCCTTAAAAAAGAAAGAAATCTGCCATTTGCAAGAACAAGAATGAAAGAACAATATGCTCAGTGAAATAAACCAGGAAGAGAATGACAAATATTACTTGCTACCACTTATGTGCAAGCTAAATATGTCAAAATAAAAGCAGAAAGTAGAACTGTTGATGCTTGGGGCTGGAGGGGTTGGGTCAGGGGAAATAGGGAGGTAGTCAAAAGGTACAAAGTTTTGATTAATGCAGAAATAAGTCCTAGAAATCTGTACAGTATAAGACCTATAGTTAATAATACTGCATTACATACTTTTAAAAATTGCTAAGCATGTAGGTCTTATGTTGAATGGTTCTTATTGGATAAAAAATAATAAATAGGACAGGAAGAAACTTTAGAGATGATAGATATGTTTATGGCATAGACTGTGATGATGATTTTAAGATGTATATTATCTACAAACTCAGGATAATTGTTCTGTGTTCTCAGATTCCACAGTCCTGAGTTCCCTTTCAAGACAAAGCTTTTTAGAACTTAATCAATTTGGTCTGTTTTTTATGATAGTGCCCCTTTTATGATGTAATAAATATTAAACAGTCTAACCACTGTAATATATGTGAAGAGTGCATCTGCAGGAAGATAAGAGATTGTTAGGCAATGGGAAATAATGGAAGACTATACCTTTTTGTTTATGCATCTAAAATATTATATACACATATGCAAGCAATATGCAAAATGCTCTATATATTTATTCTAATGAAAATAATTAAACCACCTCTGAGTATTAGATGCCCACAGTGTGGGAAGATTATAATATAGTAGTTATATTTACATATAATATATGAATGCTGAGTATGAGGGATGTCTGTCACAAACTGGTCAGCATATTTTTCACCCCACATTCTATTTTGAGATGTAACTAGCCCATCACATCAGGAGAATATTTCTTCTCTCCTTGTATATAAGCTCACCTTTTGAAATATTTTGATAGTGTCTTGTGGAAGTGATATTGTGTAGCTTTTAAGGCTGGATTTTAAGAGAACCATAGATTCTGCCTTTGCATCTTGAGATTTTCCATTTTTGGAGACTATAGTCATACAAAGGGGCTGACGTGTTAGGGAACAGAAGTTTCTGGCTATCTCAGTTGAGATCCAGTAGTCAGCTAGCACCAGCTACATGAGTGAATCCATTTTCAAACCTCCAGATATTCAGTGCCCCAACCGAAACCAAGTGAAGATTAAGAACTGCCTGGTCAAGTCACAGAATCAAGAAGAAATAAATGGTTATTATTTGCACTGCTAATTTTGGGGTGATTTGTTATATACATCAAGAAATAACCAAACAAGTCATGAAGTCATAGCTCTGCCTTAAAAAGCGCAGTGAAATATTTTCATGGAGAAAGTATTTTAGAAGATTGTTTTGTATATTTATCTTCCTCTGCTATTTTCTATCTCTTACCATCCACTCTAAACTCTGTATTATTTAAACCAGGGGTTAGGAGACTATAGCCCACAAAATTGTTATGGGTTGAATTGTGTCTCCCAAAGATAAGAGTCCTAACCCACAGTACCTATGAATATGACCTTATTTAGAATTAGGGTATTTAGTTTAGATGAGTTCATACTGGATTAGGTTTTGCCCCAATCCAGTGTGAGTGGTATCTTGATGAGAAGAGGAAAAGAGACACAAGGAGAACACCATGTAACAATGGGTTTTTTATATGCTAATGAAGAAGTGGATAAATTCCTAGAAACGTATAACCTTTCCATACTGAATCAGGAACAAATAGAAACTTTGAACAGGCCATTACCAGCAATGAAATTGAATCAGTAGTCAAAAAAACTTCCAAGGGGCGCCTGGGTGGCTCAGTCGTTAAGCGTCTGCCTTTGGCTCAGGGTCTGATCCCAGGGTCAAGCCCCATATCAGGCTCCTCTGCTGGGAGTCTGCTTCTTCCTCTCCCACTCCACCTGCTTGTGTTCCCCCTCTCGCTGGCTGTCTCTGTCTCTGTCAAATAAATAAATAAAATCTTTAAAAAAAAAAAAAAACTTCCAAGAAACAAAAGTTTAGGACCAGATGGCTTCACAGGTGAATTCTACCAAACATTTAAAAGTTAAAGCCTATTTTTCTCAAACTGTTCCAAGAAATAGAAGAGGAAAGAACACTTCCAAATTCATTCTACAAGCCCAGCATTACCCTAAACCAGACAGAGACACTACAAAAACACTAGAGGCCAATGTCTCTGGTGAATATAGATGCATAAATCCTCAACAAAATAATAACAAACCAAATCCAACAATACATTAAAAAAATCATTCTCCACAATCAAGTGTGATTTATTCCAAAGATACAAGGGTGGTACAATATACACAAATCAATGAAAATGATACATCTTATGAACAAGAGAAAGGATAAAAAAAATATGATCATCTCAATAGATACAGAAGAAAGGTGTTTGACAATGTACAACATCCATTCATAATAAAAACTCTCAGCAAATGGGTTTAGAGGGAAAATACCTCAGCATAATAAAGGCCTTTTATGGAAAACCCATAGCTAACATCATAACTCAATGATGAAAGACTGAGAGCTTTTCCTCAAAGATCAGAAACAAGACAGGATGTCCACTCTTACCTCTTTTATTCAAGATGGTATGGAAGTCCTAGGTGCAGCAATCAGACAAGAAAAAGAAATAAATGCATCCAGATTGGTAAGGAAGAAGTAAAACTTTCACTATTTGCGTATGACATGATACTATACATAGAAAACCCTAAGGACTCCACCAAAAAAACTACTTGAACTAATAAATGAATTCAGTAAAGTCACAGGACACAAAATTAGCATACAGAAATCTGTTGGATTTCTCTACACTAATAATGAAGTAGCAGAAAGAGAAATGAAGAAAACAATAATGTTTATGTGAATGTATACACATACACAGGTGTATGCATATATACATGCATGTACACAGACATATACATATGTAGATATGTAAAATTTAGAATTATTTTTATTTGAAATGAGATGTCTGAGAGAAAAACAAAATATATTTGCAGTATCTTCCTCTATAGCAAATACTACAGTTATAATGCTCTATTGTAATGGGGTTACTTACTAGTAAACTAAGTCATCTAGCAGTTAAATTATTTGCTTAGTTCCCACAGAGATTCTGAGATGAATAAATAGGATTTCTTAATATGACTTTGTCCTGAAAACATATTCAAATCATAGTCATTATTCATGACGATAGTTTGAAGTATATTGTTTTGATCACTAAATAAAAGGATCAGTTGTTTTTATGGTATCTCTTTACACATAGTCAAAAAAGAGCTAAAACCCTAGAGTTACTTTTAAATCATATTTGGAGTCAGTAAAATTTAAGTTAAATTTGTAAAATGGTGAATTTCACTTGGTTCTGACTTAGTAGTTCTAGATAATTAGAGAAAGTATTTTAACAAAAAATCTGAAGCTCTCATCAGAATTTCCTAAATATATATAATATTTAAGGAAATATGCTGTATGATCCTAAAGTTAATCTTCATAAGATCAAAGTGGTCTCCACACTAATGAAACATGGAAATTCCAATCAAAACATAAATTTTAGATCTATAGAATCTCATATCAACATTTATAAGCTTGATATATTCTGTATATATATTCTCTTTGTACACCTTCAGATTTAAAAGTATTCTTGTGAATTAATGCTTTATTCCTAGTATAATTGCTGTTAAAATATGTCTTTGGAGGAATCATCTCTACAGAAATAGTTCTTTGACAATATATTTTCCTTTGTGTCCTTTGACAGTTTTTTGTCAAAAAAGTAGAAAACAGCATCGTCTCCTGTATTTGGAATAGTTTATTTTTTTATCTTTTCAAAGATTTATTTATTTATTTTGGGGGAGGGAGAGAGAGCACGCACATGAGTGAGGGGAGGGGCAGAGGGAGAGCGAGAGAGAATCTCAAGCAGACTCCCTGCTGACCTTGGAACCCTGACGCAGGGCTTGATCTCACAACCCTGAGACCACAACCTGAGCTGAAATTGGGTCGGATGCTTAATTGACTGAACCACCCAGATGCCCCTGGAATAGTTTAAAGTGTATATGTCTGTGTGAGAAGAAATATGGGTGGCTAGCACAGAAATAGGAAAAGAAAGAGAGGAAAATTCTCTAAGAGAAGTTTTGGCTATTATCTCTTAAAAAGGTTATATTTTCCAAAATGCTGTAATATTTACTACATCATATGTTTCATGAATATTTGAAGGCAGTTGAGTTGCATACATATTGTTGGTGGACCATATTTAAATTAAATTTAAATTATCAGTCAATTATTTGCAGAATACCCTATCAAAGAGTTTACAATTTCCTTATAAAGCAGGAATAAGATATTGGAGTGGGGCTTTCACTGTTCCCCAGCATTGGCAACTGGAAATGCAAGTTTAAGGTTAAGAGGAATCAAGAAAGCTTCATTATAAAAGAATCTTGAAAAGAGGGAGCATATTGACAGGTGAATGAGCCAGCTCTTCACCTCTGTCACCCTAGCCCTCTCTTTGCACTGCCATAAGTGTAGAAGTGAGGAGGAGAGATGTCTTTGGATTATGAAGGATTACTGTGGTTTTCTTTTTTGCACCAGGAGGGAATTATGACTGTGCAGTCCTTTCAGTGAGGGTGATGATGTTTAACACATTAACTCCTAGAGATTGTGCCTAAAAGAAAGGGAGACAGCCTTTCTTTGGGTGTTTGCTTATACAGTGCACATAACGAACATGGTTCTGGGCAAAATGTTTGTATAACCTATAAACATTAGCCTAAATAAAACAATGATAAAATAAGTAAATTATCTTCAGTGGATCAATATAAACAAAGCTACCAAAATGTAAATAGAGAGTTGAGAGAATGTTGTATATTATTTAAACCATAATTATTAAATATGCAAAAACAAGTTCAAATTAAAAAAATAAAGCCAACAAACTCTATTCGATTGATAATACTTCTATAACTCCAAGCAGCAGGTTATTCTTCAGCCAGTTTTTTTAATCCTATTAATAGTGGTAGGAGTTTTCCTTTCAGGAAGAACTGATCACTAAAAATCATAGTGACCCTCAAGTATTTGAATCTTTGGAACAATTGCCTTTCACATTCCAGGGCTGCACTGTCCTAGACTGGTATTTTCAAACTGGGTGGTTTGGGCTCATGGGCCTTACTCCCAGCCTTATTGGAATCTTACCCATCTCCTACCGCTGCTCCTTTATTACTCTCATGGACTTTTTTCTTGCTGTTTCTAAAAGCGCATCTGACTCTAAATAAAAGTATTTTGGATAAAAAAGGGTGAATACTTTCACACACACAAACACACACACAATACATTTTAGTGCCCTTTGGAAGCAAAAGACTGTTGAACTAATTATCAATATTTAGTTTTAGCTAAGAGTTCTCAGTTCTTAAAACACGTTGGAAAATAGTTTTAAGACAAATAAACGTCATGCATTTATAACTAGCTAAAAACTAGAATCTCTTTGTCCCTTACTATTTAAAATAAATCTTTTAAATCCCTGGAGGACAGTGTTCTCTCAAGGATTATTGCATATTCCCTGCAGCTAGCATTTTCTTCGTTACTACTGGCTCAGACCTCCTATGTTGCTAAATTTAGGAATCATATTATATTTCACGTGGGTTGTCCTGCTTATACCTTAGTGAAATTCAGGCCTTTTACTTAATTTCTTCCCCAACAGACCTCTCACCTGGTATTAGATTGCATTAAAGATTTTAGGGAAAAAAATGGAAATTAAAGTTAAATATTTTAACTCTAGTCAATTCTTCATCCTTTTTAGAGCTGTGAAACTTGAGTTGGTGTCATGCTCCACATCTTCCCAATCACTTAAGAATCCATTGAAATACTTGCATATATAGCTTTCTCCTGCTTAGTAGAAAATTTAAATTTATTTTTATATTTAGTGTATATATATATATATATATATATATATATTTAGTTTTCTCTAAAATATACAGAACTAATGGATCCAATAATAGTCTCTCTCCATGACCTAAGGAAACATCATGATAGGTAGAGATCTCTTTTTCCCCTTTGATAAAACAAACAGAAAACACTCAACTTTCTCAAAAAGGGATAAGATAATAAAAGACTTTTATCCAGGTTTTTAGTGTTGCCTTGAGTATATTCAGTTGAAATACTTTTTTACTATTCTAGTTATTAACACATGCACAGCAATGAGAGATTTACTCTAATCTTAACATATAGTCCAAGTTTTTTTGAAAGGGAAGGAGAATCCATTAGAACACAGTGGTTTAGGAAGCCATATGAAAATAACAGAAGGAAGCCAAGGAATGAAGAAGCGTCGAGCAGTGAACTTTGGGAGGAAATCAGTATTGCTGTTGTATGAATGTAAAACACATGAAACTAAATTTATTCTTGGACTGAATTACATCACTTACCATTTAATGAAAACATTATGATTGAATATTTTAGGCAAATCTCTAGATAAATCCAGTATTTCTAATAATCTTATCGTCCTCATGTATACTCAAACTAGTCATCTGAAACTTTCAAACGTGATAGATATATGGAGTGTGGGTTTTATAAGGACATTAAGAGGATGTATATCCTCCAGTCCTCTTACAAAATTAATAAATTGAACATAAATGATTATCGTCACCAAAACTACAGAAAAATGGCAAAGTTAAGAAGAGTCCTGATTGTAAGCTTATTTTAGGGTTTTTTTTGGGGGGGCTGGGGTTTAAAATAATATACTATTTGCTTACTCATACTGGAAAATGTATTGTTTATATTCGTATTTATGTTTAGCACAAGTTATGCGTGTTTTCAGAAATTTGTATGTCTTACTTTTGGCTGCTGTAACAAGAATATTATAGACTGAGTGGCTTAAACAACAAATAACTTTCTCACAATTCTGGAGGCTAGAAGTCCAAGATCAAGGCACTGGCAGATTCTGTGTCTGGCGAGGCCTTGTGTTCTCCCTGTGTCCTCGTGTGGCAGAAGGGGGAGGGACTCTCTGACATGCTTTTAATAAGGCGCTAATCCCATTCATTAGGTTACCTTCATCACTCAGTTACCTCCTAAAAACAACACCGCCAAATAACATCACACTGGGGATTGAGTTTGAATATATGAATTCTTGGGTGGGGGGTAGAGGGCACAAATAGTATGTCTACAGCATTGTATGTGAAAGAAATATAAATACTTTATTTTTAATTTTTTGAAATATAAATATTTTAAATTTAAACATTTGAAGGGATTTATTTTAAAACAAAGTATGTTTGGGCAAAGTGAAAAAATTTTTCTTGTTTATCTGCTTAGTTGTTAAATGTATTTAAACCTATCTATGTTTACATATTGCTATATCTACCTATATACCAATATATATAGATGTATAGGTGTATTTAAGTATGCCCAAATAAAATAATTCCTCCAAATTAATTTTGTCTTCATTCAGTAGGAATGCCATTTGAGGTATTCCCTAAAACAAATGTAAAATTAACTTTTTAAAAAATCTGTTTTCGTAAACTCTGTGTGGCAGATATTTACCAAGGAACTCTATCAATTTAGTATGTTTCTAAACACAAACATGTATAAAAATAAATGTTAAGATGTTCTTTAAAACCAAATTTTTGATCTTCTAAAGGCTTGCTCCTACCAAATTAAAATTAAGATGGTAGTATTTTTCTGAAGTGTATATCTAATGTTTATACATAGAGAAATTTCCTGTACACATTAAAATATGGATATTAGTTATTCTGCTTTTAGTTCTTTAGGGCAAAGATCCCAAAGTGGAACCACTGGATCATATGGTAATTCTTCCTTAAATTTTTTGAGGGCTCTCCATACCGTTTTCATAGTGGGTGCACTATTTTACAGTCCTGTTAATAGTGTGTAAGTGTTCTGGTGTCTCCACATCCTCACCAACACTTACTATTGTTTTTTTTTTTTAAGATTTATTTATTTGATAATGAGAGAGAGAGTATGCGAGCCTGCAAGGGCAGGGGGGAGGGGCAAAGGGAGAGGGAGAAGCGGACTCTCCACTGAGTGTGGAGCCCAAGGCAGGGGCTGGAGGCCTGGCTCACGAGGAGCTCATTTCCAGGACCCTGAGATCTGGTCTGAGCTGAAGTCAGACACTTTACTGACTAAGCCACCCAGTGCTCCTGGGTTTTTTGGTGGGAAATACCCTGATGGGTGTAAGGACCGACTTACCTCTTTCAAAACTTTAAATTGTATATGCTTTTATTATTGTTTGATTAAATATTTTAAAATAATGTTTAAAAATAATAGTTTCAAATGCTACCATATTATGACAAAATCTAACAATTGTGAGTTTGAGTTATATATGTTTATAAGTTGTTTAACAGTTTTACATTGGCTGTGCTGAATAATAAATTCTCAATCTAAAGAATGGTCTTACATCCATACCACAGAGTTTATTATTCATATATGGTTTAATATTGATATTAGTTATTTGGACTAAGGCACAGGTGGCTTATTACTATTTAGTCTGGAATGTGTTTAATTGCAGTAACAAAACACATTTAAGAAATGGGAGTTTAGGGGCGCCTGGGTGGCACAGCGGTTAAGCGTCTGCCTTCGGCTCAGGGCGTGATCCCGGCATTCTGGGATCGAGTCCCACATCAGGCTCCTCCACTAGGAGCCTGCTTCTTCCTCTCCCACTCCCCCTGCTTGTGTTCCCTCTCTCGCTGGCTGTCTCTATCTCTGTCGAATAAATAAATAAATGAATAAATAAATAAATAATCTTAAAAAAAAAAAAACAAAGAAAAGGGAGTTTATTTTTCTTATGAGAAATTTGGAGTTATGCATTTCCTGGAGTTTTTTTTCCCTGTTTAAACTATTCATCTTTATTCCCATATCATGCAAAGGAAAATCCAATAATTAAGCCCATGGAGGTAATGTAATATAAAATCACAGATCATGCAGAAAATGATTTTGACAACTGAACATTTCAGAGTTTGCCTTATTTATTTCCATTCTAAAGCTGAAGAGTTAATTTCTGGGTACAAACACAGGAAGTCAGGTTTATATCCTATCCACTTCTCTATGTATAATTGAAACCACATTGCAGTATATAATGACAGCTCTAGCTGTCTTTGCCACAGAGCAATACATATTTTGATGCTCGTGAGGCTTTTTGGCACGAATTCCCCACAAAATCCAGAAGAACCTTGGAACTTCAGTCTTTAAAATAGTATGGTGATACTGATTACCATTAAATTGGTGGAAAGGAGGATTATTTTTTCAGCTTTACTGAGAGATAATTGACAAAATTTTGAGATATTCAAAGTGTACAACATGATAATTTGATACATGCATACACTGTAAAAGGGTTCCCCCATTGAGTTAATGCAGTCTTCATCTCACATTTTTCCCTTAAGTTCTACTTTCTTAGAAATTCCAACTATACAATACATTGTTATCAATTACAGTCATGATACTATATATTACTCAAATTTTATTCAATCTTATAATTGAAAATTTGTACCCTTTTGCCAACCTCTTTTGATTTCCTCTACCCCCAGGCCCTGGCAAACACTTTTCTACTCTATTTCTATGAGTAACACTTGTTTTAGGTTGCACATAGAAATGTTACTATATGATATTTGTCTTTGGCTGGCTGATTTCACTTAGCATAGTGCCCTCCAGGTTCATTCACACTGTTGCAAATGACAGGATTTCCTCCTTTTTTAAGGCTGAATAATATTCATATAAATATCACGTTTTCTTTATCCTTTCGTCTATTGACAGATGCTTAAGTTGTTTCCATATTTTAGCCATTATATATAATGCTGCTATGAACATAGGCATATAGATATCTTTTCAAGGTAACTATTTCATTTCTTTTGTGTATATATTTAGAAGTGGGATTGCATGATTGTATGATAGTTGTATTTTTAATTTCTTTAGGAACTTCCGTACTGTTTTCCATAGTGTCTGTACCACTTTAGGTGTAGTGTGAAAGTGAAAGAGTTCCCTTTTCTCTACATACATGCCAGCACTTGTTATTTCTTGGGGTGTTTTTGTTTTGTTTTGTTTTGGTTTTGTTTTTTTTTGGATACTAGCTATACTAACAGGTGTGAGGTGATACACCCTTGTGTTTTTGTTTTGTTTTGTTTTTGTTTTATTTTCCTGATGATTAGTGATGTTCAGCATCTTTAATACACCTGTTAGCCATTTGTATATCCTCTCCATTTTATATTTGCTCCTTTGTTAAAAACTTAATTGACCATATATACGTGGATTTGTTTCTGGGCTCTCTATTCAGTTTCATTGATCTATATGTCTGCTTTTATACCAATTCCAGACTGTTTTGATTACTACAGTTTTGCGATATAGTTTGAAACCATGAATTGTGGTGTCTTTAGCTTTGCTCTTTCTGAAGATTGCTTTGGTTATTTGGGTTCTTTAGTGTTCCATACAAATTTTAGGATTTTTTTTCCTATTTCTGTGAAAAATGCACTAGAGTTACTTTAATTGTTCACCTGGGTTACCAAGAACACAGACTCTGCCTGTCTTTCATTCCATTTCCTGAAAATGTAATCTTGTCAGCTACACCATGGTCAAAGATGGCTGCCGTAGCTTCAGATACCAAATCTGCGTTCAGTACGGGAAGTAGAAGTGGAAAGGAGCCAACAGCAACACTAAGCACAGTGCTTTCCTTAATCAGGAAAGCTAAAACTCCATAAAAAACCCACACACCACTAATAAGGCTGCCCAGTGTCATGTGCTCATTCATTGCTATAAGGGAGACTGTGAATGTGACTATTAAGATGCGGCTGCCTTGAAACAATTTTAGTACGCTGTCTTCAAGGGAAAATTGAGGACATTAATAATGAGTAAACAAAACACTGATCATCTACACTTATTTTATAGATTTTAGAGACTAATAACTAAAACAAATTTTCAAATATAGGTGGTAATAATGAATCAAATTTAATATGGCATGAAGAATGGAAAGAAGAAATTAAAACAATACTTGTTTCATACAAAGTTGTACAAGATAATTTACATACATTTCTTTCTTTATGTAACCAATTGGAATTCAAACCCAGGTTTGTTAAATTTTAATTATCATGTATTTTCCATGACCTACCATGTAGGGTTTTCTTGTTTGTTCATTTTTACGGGTGGAGGGAGAATCTAAGCTCACACAATTATGTTTTTAAAAGTATATGAATACATTTAGAAGTTTGTGTTAGGGTTCCTGTGTGGCTCAGTTGTTAAGCGTCTGCCTTCGGCTCAGGGCGTGATCCCGGCATTCTGGGATCGAGCCCCGCATCAGGCTCATCCGCTGGGAGCCTGCTTCTTCCTCTCCCACTCCCCCTGCTTGTGTTCCCTCTCTCGCTGGCTGTCTTTCTCTCTGTCAAATAAATAAATAAAATCTTTAAAAAAAATAAAATTAAAAAAAAATCATTTGAAGAAAGTTTGGGAGCTTAGTTTACTGTAAGCTCACTATAAGCCAGGGGCAATAAGATTATCAGAAACTCTATATGCACTCATGCTACCTCAATAGAATAACTTCAGTTCAAAAGGGATTCATCATATTGAAACTAGCCAAGTCACATGCAAGGCTCAGTGGTTATGATTTTCATAAGCCACACATTCTGATGTGCAAAAATCAGAACTGTCTGTTTTGATTTATACTGGACTTCATATTTATCTCACATTTCTATTTCAACTTGCTGCCAAAAACTTAATTTAGTAATTTTCGGGAAAACTAAATCAAATTCCAGGATTCTTTTCAATTGTTTTAGGTTTAAAATTTCCCAGCCCACTCTACTTTCTCCTCCCAGGGGTTATTCTGAGTGCCTGGCTTATGCAGTTCTATGACATGATGGAAGGGCTTGTGAAATGGTTAGATTTAGATCAGTCTGCTCTCTGAGACATAAATCACTGGTTTGATTTCCAGGACTGCCTCCCCCTGGTGTCTACTGAGTGAACAAATATCCTCTGGCTACTGATCTCAAATTGTGAATAGTTTGCAGTTCTGTCCCTAGTCATTTTTGTGGGCCAGCTCTATCACCTTCAGACCATGCTTCTTTAACTACTTTTAACTAACTTGTCTGCCCCATCTGGAGGAATAGGGGAAGTTACACCCCAATAAATCTTTAAATTTCAAGGGAAATTCAGAAATCCTCATCTTATGTAGGAATTCTTTGCTCCTCATCATCTGTTCTCCACTGTGAGGTTGTTGGTAGCAGAGTATCAGATAATCTAGAACACATCTCCACTTTCTGTTCTGCTTCTAATGAGAAATTGTCACTAAAGGGACTCTTCAATGAATGCTATGAAAGCTTTCTATCTCTGGATTCTCCAAACTGTTCACAATCTTAAAAAAAAAAAAAATCTTAGCAATGAGAATGGAGATATTTAGCTTTAGAGGTGGGGTAGGTATTCTCAGTATTATCAAGTGTGAATCTTTATTGTTAATTAGTATGTTAACCTTTAGGTATGTGAAAGCTATCCAAAAGCAGCCATCAGGGTTTTGAGGAAGGAGAAGAAAACAAAAAACACTTGCACAAAATGACTTAGGAGAAACAAGAGTAGTAACAACGCTATGGAAGACCTAAAATATGGTTTTACTAGATAACATGGTGGTGAATCAAAGACAAGCTTTTTCTTTCTCTCTCTCTCTCTCTCTTTTTTTTTTTTTTTTGGTCTCTTGGAACAAATTAATAAACAGTTCTCCCACTCTTTTAAATGTTCTTATTTTCAAATGAAAATGATAGGTAATAAATTCAAAGTCTTATACTTACTTTTAATGACTTCTAGAGTACTTAAGTTGAATTGTGTGTATCCCGAGAATTAATTTAATAAATCCCCACCCATGTTTTTGGAAAAGTACATTCAAGTCTGCACCGTGTTTGCCTAAGGAAATGATATTTCAAAATCTCTGTCCCCAAACTGTCTCTTTTGTGCTGATATAACACTCATGTCACCCACTCTCAGAAATATTCTATATAATGCCTTTCATGAACATTGCTTGGGCTGGGAAGTTCTATTTCCTCCGAGAAATCTCTTTAAGCTTTTGTAAATGGTGCATTGTACTATGCAAGAAGCAGACCTCCAAGGAAAAGATAAAATTTCTCTATTTGGGTGTCTAACAAAGACTAGGAACATGCATTCTTCGAAAAGAAATGTAATCATGAGAAAGATCAGCTACAGCTGTAATGAACACCTGAGACCTGTAACTTTTAAATCATGAAAGTTATTGATCTCTTCTTATAAGACTGTGAGAAATATGGCTTTCTTTGGATAAACTGTCTTGTACTTGTTTGATAACTTCTAGGACATTTTATCTCACTAGAAGATAATATATATTCTTTATTTAGTTTTCTTGACATTTTAGAGTAATTTTCTCACAATCCATAGGTGATTATTAAAAGATTACTTTAACCCCGTATGTTAATTCTCACTTCACCTCATCCACCTATTTAAGGACTATATTAAATTTAGGCAATATAGCGAGTTCAAGTATAAATGGTCAATTTTATAAATTGAAATATGTACTTTTCTGTATGCACAGTAGCAATATTCCTATTTTGAAGAGATAGTGTTGATTTTAAAAATTTAGTCATTTTTGTTCTCTTTAATTTTTATTTTCTTGCAACTTAGGATTTAAGATATGTATTAAAAGATCTTTAGATTTAGAGAGATTCTTGACTTACATAATTTTTATGCATGTATAAAAAGAAAAACCTAGAGAAATCATTTTGGGTAAGTTATTTCAAAGGCAAAAACAACTACATCACAACTGCTACATGGCTAATAGTGATTGTAAGACCATCCTGACTTAAAGTTGTCAAAATGTGGAAAATAAATAAGCATCATCATCCCCATGACCTTGCTTAGGAAATAGAATAATTCCCAATAATGTTGATGACCCTATTGCACACTTTCATGATCACACCTTCCTACTATCCAACCTACAAGAAATCACTGTTCCAAATTGTGTGTTCTTCATTCCCTTGTTTTTCTCTGCAATTTTACCAAATATTTGTCCTAAACAACACATTGTCTGGTTTTAACTAGTATAATAAGAGAACCATATTACATGTATTCTTCTATGACCTTTTTATTTAACTTAGCATTATGTGACATTCATCCACACTAATGTGTATATCTACTATTCATTTTCAGTGTTGTATAGTATCCTGCTGTACGTATATCATGGAGTTTGTAAATTCTCTTGATGGACATTTGGGCAGTTTCTAGTATTTTTCCATTACAAATGAATCTGCTATAAGCATTCTTATAGCTGTCTCCTGAAACATGTATGAGGGTTTCTCCAAGGTATCAGATGCCCAGTAATGGAATTGCTATATCTAGATGATATTGTTCAATAGAATTTTCTGCAATTATATAAATATTCTGTGCATCTGGGCTAATAGGTAGCTACTAGCTGCATGTGCTGTTGAGCACACTTGACCCTTTAACAACTTGTGTTTGAGCTATGTAGGTCCACTCATGCACAGATTTTTTCAATATATATAGCATAGCACTGTAAATATATTTTCTCTTTCCTATGATTTTCTTAAAAACCTTTTTTCTCTAGCTTACTTTATTGTAAGAATACAGTATATAATATAGCATACAAAATCTGTGTTAATTGACTACTTATGTTATTGGTAAGGCTTCTGGTCAATAGTAGGCTATTAGTAATTTAGTTTTAGGGGAGTGAAGAAGTTATATGTGGATTTTTGACTCCTTAGGGGTCACTTCCCCTAACTCCCACATTGTTCAAGGGTCAACTGTACCTGAAATATACCTAATTCATACTGAGGACCCCATGTGGTGTTAGGTGCCTGGTCCTTACTTCCCAGCCTAAAGTCTTAGGGAACTAGAGCCATAAAGGGGATGAGGCAAAAGCCAATTCTGTTGAATCTCTTACACTTGCAGAATTTGAACTAATTGTAGATATGTTTTTACTCATTTATCAAGCTGCCCTAGATTCTTTTTTTTTTTTAATGATTTTTTATTATATTATGTTAGTCGCCATACAGTACATCCCCGGTTTCCGATGTAAAGCTCGATGATTCATTAGTTGCGTATAACACCCAGTGCACCATGCAATACGTGCCCTCCTTACTACCCATCACCGGCCTATCCCATTCCCCCACCCCCCTCCCCTCTGAGGCCCTCAGTTTGTTTCTCATAGTCCATAGTCTCTCATGTTTCATTCCCCCTTCTGATTACCCCCCCTTTCTTTATCCCTTTCTTCCCCTACTGATCATCCTAGTTCTTATGTTCCATAGATGAGAGAAATCACATGATAGTTGTCCTTCTCTGCTTGACTTATTTCACTTAGCATTATCTCCTCCAGTGCCGTCCATGTTGTAGCAAATGTTGAAAACTCGTTCTTTCTGATAGCTGAGTAATATTCCATTGTATATATGGACCACAACTTCTTAATCCAGTCATCTGTTGAAGGGCATCTTGGCTCCTTCCACGATTTAGCTATTGTGGACATTGCTGCTATGAACATTGGGGCGCATATGGCCCTTCTCTTCACTACGTCTGTATCTTTGGGGTAAACACCCAGTAGTGCAATGGCTGGATCATAGGGTAGCTCAATTTTTAACTTTTTAAGGGACCTCCACACTGTTTTCCAGAGTGGCTGTACCAACTTGCATTCCCACCAACAATGTAGGAGGGATCCCCTTTCTCCACATCCTCTCCAACAATTGTTGTTTCTTGCCTTGTCTATTTTTGCCATTCTAACTGGCGTAAGGTGGTATCTCAGTGCGGTTTTGATTTGAATTTCCTTGATGGCTAATGATTTTGAACATTTTTTCATGTGTCTGTTAACCATTTGTATGTCTTCATTGGAAAAGTGTCTGTTCATATCTTCTTCCCATTTTTTGATTTGTTTATTTGTTTCTCGTGTATTGAGTTTGAGAAGTTCTTTGTAGATCTTGGATACCAGTCCTTTATCTGTAGTGTCATTTGCAAATATATTCTCCCACTCCGTGAAGCTGCCCTAGATTCTTATACAGGGAAATATGGCAGGCACATTTTTAAGGACCTATGTCTGCTACCCCCTCAGCTGCTGTTTTTTCTTTCTTTTCCATCAACTCTACTAGTTCCATGTTTGGCTAAGACCAATGAAAGAATAATTTAAGTTTGTTGTGGTGTCAGTTTACACTCTAGTCCCTGCTACGGCCCCTTTAGCAGGCTCTGGAGTTTTCATGTCTGCAAACACAAAAGAACATATGCTTAGAGTGAATACACTGGGAATTTTACGAACACCATATATGTGGGAGGCAGGTTGGATTCGCTTGCTTCTTCTCCAAGCATAGCAGAAAAGGTGAACTAAGATAGCTTGGAAACCACATAGACGCTTTGATGTTAACCTTATCCTCATTTCCTTTTTCATGAAGCTCCCTCGTCCCTGAGCTCTTCTTGTTCTCTGCTACTAACATAGAATGCCCATGATGTCCCCATCTGTTGCTCTTAAGAAATAGGTAAGTTTTGCCAATTAGATAAACCCATCTTTAGGCATGCTTCTCTTTCTCACAATTCTTAGATGGAGATGATTACAAACTTTAAAGGAAGTGTCTCGGTTAGCTCTGTGGCATTTGTAGGCTCATATACAACCTCTTTCCTTGGTGGCCTGACCACATCAAACAAAGAACCAGAGGAGAACACTTAAGCAAACTGCCCAAGTGCACAGAACTCATAAGTGCCAAATCTGGCACTTAAATCTAAACCATATGCTTCCAGATTTTGGCTCTGTGAAGTTTGCTATACTTCATACTGATGCTCTTTTGTATCACTTGTTACAGTTGCAGTTTTACTTTTGTGCTTTGTTCATGGTAAGCACTCAAGAAGGACTCATTGAGTAAATAAATCAATGAATCTCTAAACAGCTAACTGGAGTAAGGATGCAGGTGAATATAGTGGCAGGTGGTATTTAAGGTAGGCGGGCATGTGCATGTCACTATAATGCGTTGCCAAGTATAGAGGATAGATAAAGATCCCAGTACATAGGCAGTAAGTCAATGCAAGGGAAATTGGGCAAAATATGATGCCATTTCAGCCATGGATCTGGAGTTGAGGGTAGAATTTCGTTTTCTAGGAGGTCAGTAAGACTGAATGAAAATTGCAAGTAACCTAAAGTAGTTGAAAGCATATGAAGATAAATACTTGGACTTGATGAAAACTACCAAGGATTTAATTGTGAAATGAGCTCATCAAGACAGAACCAGAGAAAAAGGAATTTATACTTGTTTGAGTTTCCAGTACTCTTGGTATTCATCTGCTAAGGAAATACTTGTTCTAAAAGCCTAAGCGGCAGGAAATTAGGGCTAGACATCAGTAATTTGTTAATGTACCGTCTCAACCTTGCATTACTGCTTACGGAATGGAGGGTTCTGGTGATTTGAGTTTCTGTTTAATTGCAAACACTTGCCTCAGACATTGTTGAACTACGTCCTGGATTACATAAACAAATTCATTCCTAACATCTCATGTTTTAATAAGTTAGTACAATGCAATTTATTTCATTTTCTTAAAAATAGAGCTTGTAAAAAATAACTGGGCTGAATGCTCACTCGTTTAATTTTTTCTATATTTAATTTATTCATTGATCATTCAATAAGGAGGGATTTTTTAGCTTTTTGGAATAAGATAATGAAAAATGTAGTTGCTATTGCTGTCTTTCCAACACGTGTGACTTATTGAGGTAGGATAGAATGTTACAGTAAAGTGTGAAAATCACTGAAAGAAGACCACAGTGGGTGGTATAAGAATGTATAACAAGAGCACATTACCTCAGGCAAAGGTAGTTATACAAAAGTTTCAAAAGATATTAACATTTAAGGTACAATATGAAAGATGAGTAGGAATTTGCTAAACAAAAATAAAATGTTCATGACAGAGAGGACACTATAAATCACAGTCTACAAATGAGAACAATCGTTAGGAGTTCAGAATTCTAAAGGAAGTTCACCATAGGGGCACCTGGCTGGCTCCGTTGGTAGAGCATGCTACTTTTGATAGCAGGGTCATAAGTTCAAGTCCCACCTTAGTGGTAGAGTTTACTTAAAAAGAAAAGAAAGTCTTTAAAAAAAAAGTGAAAGAAGTTCTCTATAAATAAATTACAGGTTGCAAAGAAGGCGAGTTAGGGAGAATGGTGAAAGCTGAGGCTGCATGGATGAGAAAGAGCAGCTGAAATTACTAATTACATATTAGTTTTACTGAACATGGTCTAAATGTCAAAGGATGCTACTAAAGGTGTTTAGCAAATGAATGATATCATTCCATTCCATTGTATAAGGTTGATTCACACTTCTGTGTTGAAGAAAAATTAAAAGAGAGAAAATGTGCTATATACATACAAACAAATATTATTCAGCCTTAAAAAAGAAAGGATATCCTGTCACATTCTACAATATGAATGAACCTTGAGGACATTATGCTGAGTGAAATAAGAGTCACAAAAAGGCAAATACAGTATGGTTCTACTTACGTGAATTATCTATAGTAGTCAAATTCATAAAAACAGTAGAATACGGGTTACAAGGACCTGGGTGAGGGAGAAATGGGGAGTTGTTTAATGGGTAAACAGTGGTTTCAGTTTTGCAAGATAAATAACGTGACTTCATTTAATGTAATTGAATTATATACTTAAAAATAGTTAAGATCATAAAGTTTATGTTATGTGGTGTAAGTCTTTAGTTTTTTAGAGCAGTTTTATTTCCACAGGAAAATTGAGAGAGGTAGAGAGATTTCTAATATGTCCCCCGCCCACACGCAGGCATAGCCTCCCCTTTTATGAACATCCCCACCAGAGAGTGTTTTTTACAGTCGATGAACCTGTCCATAGTTTACATTATGGTTCATTCTTAACTTTGTACGCCCTGTGAACTTGAACAAATTTATAATGACATGCATCCATTGTTATGATATCATATATTTTCCCTACCCTAAAAATCCTCTGTGCTCTGCGTGTTCCTTCCTCAACCCCTGGCAACAATTGATCGTTTTACTATCTCCATGGTTTTGCCTTTTCAGAACTGTCATGTAGTGGGGCACCTGGGTGGCTCAGTTAACTGGTTAAGCATCTGACTCTTGGTTTCGGCTCAGGTTATGATCCCAGGGTCATGAGATAGAACCCTGCATCAGGCTCCGTGCTCGGTGTGGAGTCTGCCTGAGACCCTCTCCCTCTCCTTCCCCCTCTGCCCCTCCTCCCACTCACAGGGTGCTCTCTCTCTAAAATAAATAAGTAAACAAATAAATCTTTTAAAAAGCATCATATAGTTCTGATCATATAGGATGTAGCCTTTTCAGATTGTTTTTTTTTTTCACTTAGTAATATGAATTTAAGTTTCCTCTCTGTTTTGCTGTGGCTTGATAGCTCCTTTCTTTTCATGGTGGAGCAATATTCCTTTGTCTGGATGTACCATAGTGTATTTATCCATTCGCCTAGTGAAGGACATCTTTGTTGCTTCCAAGTTTGGGCAATTATGGACAAAACTGCTATAAACATCTGTGGGCAGGTTTTTGTATGGAATGTTAACATGTTTTTTACCACCATTAAAATAGTTTAATATTTAAAGGCTGATATGGGGCACCTGGGTGTCTTAGTTGGTTGAGCATCTGACTTGATTTCGGCTCAGGTCATGGTCTTGGGGTCCTGGAATTCAGCCCCACGTCAGGCTCCCCACTCAATGGGGAATCTGCTTGTCTTTCCCTCTACACCTCCCCCTGCTCGCACTTGCTCTCTCTCTCTCTAATAAATAAATCTTTTTAAAAAATAAGGGCTGATAGAACAATTAGATTTATAAAAATCCAAGTGAGAAACTGAGTGACCTGACCTTGAGTAGCAGTACTGCACATGAAGATAAGTAATTATATGCAATTTTTTTAGGAGAATGAAGTTGACCCATGCTGATCATTGTTCTAGGGATATAAGATCCAGAATATTTAGGTACGAAAACAATAATTTCACTTTTGATATGTTGATTTTGAAATGTACATCGGATGTCCACAGACAGTTGGAAATATATGTTTGGACTAGAAGAGTTTTAGGCATAAAAATATATTTGAGGGTCACCAGAATCCAAGTTACTAATATTCTTTCTAAAACACCCCTTTCCATTGCAATAATTCACAGTAAAAATGGTCCTCAATTAGAAAGCAAGAATCCTCTACAGGGGACTATTTGGGTATTGGGCAGTGGGAAGGAACATATAATTTGGAAATGCCCCTTGAAGGATTTGATACAAGCTTTCCCCTTCCCAGTGTACGTTGCATCATCCTACCCCATTTAAAATGACCAATTGATAGTAATTGAAGGTATGGCGATGTACGAAATAGTTTAGAGAGATTTTCTTGGGTGAGAAATGAACCAAGGAGAGAATCCTGGGATGTAGTACAGTTTAAGAAATAGGTAACATGTCCTTTATTTTGAATAGAATTCCAAAGTCCCAATCATATTCTCCAACTCTCCTCTACAGCAGTTTGTTTTAAAACTGAGGTTAGGTGAGGTAAAATTTGGGAGAAGAGAGACAGGGAAGGGAATGGGGATGGAGGTATTCTATAAAGAATATTCTTACTTTTTTGTTTGTTTTGCTATTCTTCTATCTTCTTACTTCCTAGATTCCTGATTAGATTAGAATGATGATTTCCCAGGGTACACTGAGGTGTCCCCAAGGCACCAAGGCAAACTCTTAGGGGTGCTGCCAAAGAAAAATTGTATCCAGTAAGTCTAAGGAAGACTTTATTCATTACCACTGCAACAGGGGGAGAGATGCTGAACTCAAGTCTGCTGAAGCAAAATGCCGGAGAGTTTTTAAGTGTTACAGAAAGCTAGTGGAAAAGTACTGAAGGACATTAGGGGGAAGGCTGGTCAATGTGATTAGGCCATCCATGTTTTCTAACTGACAGATAATGAAATTAGGCTCTCATCCCCCAACAGAGTGGGAGATTGGGGCACCATCTTTCTGGGGATTACATTTTAAAAGGATGGTTCCCAGGTAGTTGAGAAAGACATTCCTGGCTTATAAAACTGGCAAGAGGCTGAGAGAAGATTTACATCTCAAAGGGGCAGAAAAATTTAAAATTTTAAGTTTTCTAAAGTAAATGCTGTGAATAAAGGGAGGTCAGATTCTATAGTCAGAAAGAAACTTGTCTAACATTTAGTCAACTTGAGGGGAACGTTAAGACAGTCTATCAGTACCTCATAATATATTTTGTATATTCAAGAAAAGAACAGCAGCATCTCTCAGATACCACACTGACTACTACTATTGTGTTGTTTTTACCTAATTACTTTTGACTTAGGGCATGCCATGGAAAAATTACTGAGACTTTAAGGCACCATAAAATGAGAATTTATGAATCTCCAGATTCCAGCAAATAATGAAAGGGTGTATAATCAGATGTTCTGTGTTTAGCAGGAGGGAACTACTACTATGTTCGCAAGATATCTGGATAACAGAACACTTTCTAAAAGTTGGAGTTTAAAAAGTAACATATTTATAGAACTAATTCTTGAAACAGCTGTACGAGAAGCTTTTCTGTCTTGGTTTTTGTTGACTCCATTTCTTATAATAAAGATAAAAGATAGTGATGGAAACTTTTCTGTTAGTCTACATAATGAATCAAGTCCTAGTTCCTCAAATATTTTGTGAACCTGCTCTGTTCACTTTCTCTGTATTTGTCTTTTCCTTTGACTGATTTTTAATTTTAAGGATATGGATAATTTTACTGTCATCTCTGCTTTCAAAGTATTCTTAGCTTCAAAACACTTTTTAGAAATACTCTTTATGCACAAATAATATTAATTTACTTATACTAACTAATGTAAATGACTTTCTAGTTTATGTTTTCAATAATAATTCATAAAAGATATATTTCTAAAGTGCTCAAGGACTAATGAAGGGGTCATTATAAACTATGTTTTAGTTGCATACATTATAAAGTATGTTTACATTCCATATATAAAAGGACTCAAAAATTGGAAATTTTCTACCAAGTATTTATTTTATAAAAGGGATCAGCAAAGGAGATAGAGAATCCAAGTTCAGAGAATTAAATAGAAAAAATATATATAGTATGATATTATGGAATCAATGGAAGAAATCAAGTTAAATAAGATTGCAAAGGATATATTCCTATCATCTGTAAAAAATGACCAACTAATGATTGTGATGAGAAAAATTTAATGGAATACTAGGAACAGAAACCAAATTGCCTCTGGTGAGGAATAATGTGAGAAGAGGAAATAATGAGAGAAAAGTATGAATAATTCTTCCCAGAAGTTGGACTTGAAAGGTAAACTATTAACTAAAGCTTTAACTGAATGAAGAATTAGAGTTAAAGGAAGCTGTGGGGTATTAGGTGGGCATAATTAAATGTTAACTGGGAGAAACCAAAAGAAAGGAAAAAGTTGAAAGATAGATATATACACATTTATAGCCTATATTCTGTAATGTATAGATGTATCTTCAATAGCAGAAACTTGAAAAAGTCTATATTTAATATATCTTATACATCTTGCTGAGATTTGTAAGATAATAGAATAGTCTAAGGTATTATAAGATAATATGGGAGGTAGAGTTTAGAGGTTTGATGAGAGTGGAGAAATTAGGAAAATACACTGGAGACACTGGATAGAGAATGGAATAAGAAAACACAGTACTGAAACACAGAATGGAGATTAAAGACACAAGAATTTAGCACCAGTCTTCATAATTTTTTTTTAAAGATTTTATCTATCTATCTATCTATCTATCTATCTATCTATCTATGAGAGAGAGAGGGTGTGCAAGCTGAATTGTGGGGATGGGGGGAGAGGGAGAGGAAGAAGCAGATTCCCTGTTGAGCAAGGAGCCAGACAGGGAGCTTGATCCCTGGACCCCAGGACCACAACCCGAGTGGAAGGCAGACACTTAACTGATTGAGCCACACCTAGGTGCCCCCACCAATCTTCATAGTTATCTGCTTTTCCCTAGCAGGGCTCAGCAACTGTTGCTATGTAACAAATTACCCTAATACTTAGTAGCTTCAAATAACAAGCTATTCCTATGGATCAGGTTAGCCCTACAGTTCTTGGTCAAGATCTCTCATGAAGTACAGTTAAGCTATTATTTCCAAAGACTTGATGAGGGCTGAAGGATTCATTTCCAAGTTCACTCACATGGCTGTAGAAGAGGCTCCATATGTTTGCTCGCAACATGGCTTCCCCTAAAGTAAGTCATGGGAAAGAGAGACAGAGAGAATCAGAAGATAATGGTGCCTTTTATAACCTAATCTTGGAGTTACATACTACCACTTTTGCAATATTGTTTTTCACACTGGCCAATCTTGATCCAGTGTGGAAGGAGGCTGCATGCCAAAAGCCATAGATCATTGGGGGTCAATTTGAGATTGGCCACTACAGTAGGGGCAGAAAAGAGAATGCAGTCAAGTTCACAGGTGAATGATTTTTTCAAGTGGGTAGAGTAGAAGGATATTGGAAAAGTGAGTTAAGAATATTGACAAAATATTGGGTAAGTTGTTGGGATATGAAATTTGATCTACAAATGAAAGTGAAGGATCTAGCAGGTAGGAAGGAAGTAGAGGAATACTGGAGCTGGATAATAACAGTTAGATAACTAAAAAAACAGAGTTAGATAATTTCAGTAGGAGCCTGAAACTATTATTTCAAATTATTATTTCAAGTTCCAGAATGAGAAGGAGAGAACATTGTTGGCCAAAATGATATGAAGAAAAGATATTTGGAGATGATTGGAAAAGGAATTGCTAAGTCAGGATGGCAGGTGACATGTGTGGAAAGAAAGACCATAAGTTGTAAAGTCTTTATTATATTAGAGGAAGTGACAAAGAGTTCAAGACAAAGATGGGGAAGGAGTATTTTTAGCCCAGTGGACTAAGTCTCAGAAAACAAGCATTTAGCCACTCCCCACTCATAAGTAAATAAGTGAAACACCTTGGAAAGCATCAAGGTACAGAAGTCTAGTCACAAATTTAGTGTTCATTGGATGTAGGACTTGAAAAGACTTCATGGAAAGTCATTTCCTCATCAAGAAGCCATTTTTGAACTAAAACCAAGAACGGAGAGCTGGAGGATTTAGGGAAAATTGCTCTCCATAGAACAGAGTTTTCAGAGAGCATGAATTATAGGACAGGGGTAAAAAAAATAGGAGTAAGGATAGAGGAGAGGCGCAAGGTGGAATATGATGCTGATCTGAGGGCTGTCACATTAGAGGATGCTCAAAGATTGCTAAGATACAGTGTACTTAAATAGCTATAAATTTAACAAGAAAATTAATTCTAGCATCCCACCAGTCCACTGGTGTCTGAGGGTAGGCTTTGTGGTAGCCTATGTAGGCTATAAATCTCTCTCTGAATTTTAACCCTGTCAGGATTCAGCTACAACCCTGAAGTATTGGAGTATTCTAAAGAGGTTCAGCTTGGTAGTGAATCAAAAACCCTAACGTTTCAGGATGTAAATGAAGATACCATATAATGTTTGATGGTTGACACAACTAGCATTTCTGCAGCAGTAGTTGAGCGGGTAGTGTGTTGTGATATTCTTTGAAATGGATGTGAAGCTTAGTAGAACAACATATTCTACGCAATAGATGTTTGGAGTGGAGGGACTCTGATATAATATAGCGGTACCATGAAATGATAATTCATTTATGAAAGGAGAAAGATTTATTGATTCTACCATATGCAATTTGAAGCAACTGCAGAAATTTCATAAAGCCACTAACTTCCATTGAGCTTAATTTCTTTCTGTTGTATTATTAAACTTTTGCTAGAGGTGGTGGTAATGGAGAAATGAAGAGAAGGGATTGACTAATTATGTTCATTTAAAGGATTATTCAGTGTTCTATCTCTGTTATAACACCAATTCTATAGAAAGCCATTCAGTAGCTGACACGTTTGTAAACAGTGAATTTCTTAAGAACAGAAAATATATTTAATTCATATTTGTATTTTCATTGCCTAATATAGCACCTAGCCCATAGTAGGTACAGAAGGGATATTCTTTTTATTGTACAACTTAAGAAACAAAAATTTAACTGAACCTTGCCCAAAGTTACAATGGTCACTTTAAAAGCTAGAGAAAGAGAGATAAAAAGCTATACTGTAGATTTTGCTGACTTGGTATTTATCCGCTGTATTTATATTTTTTCTATGTATGTGTTTTTCTGTCAATTTAGCTTCATTAGGCTTTGAAGATTCGATTCTACCAAAGCAATTGAAAACTGTTCCCACTTAATTAGGAAAGAGCTATTTGAATCCTGATCCCCACCTTGAAAATTGTCTCCTAATTTCTTTGAAAGATAAATACAAACACATCTGAAGATCTTATTTCTATCATTTTGCTATTATCAGTAATTAGTTACATTAGTAAAATAACCGAGTTCAGGTAAACTTGTATGCAAAAGGTTGGCAGTTCCCTGGGTTTATCTCTCTTCTATTAATTTTCTTCATTTCCTGAAAATTTCTAGTGTTGCAAACATAATAGTGATGTATATTAAGTGAAAATAGGTTGCTGATTGTTTGGGGACTTGTATTTTTCAATTCTTAATGGTCACAAAAACAAATGCACACTTCTGAATTTCTCTTAACAAACTGTTTTCCACGCATCAGTATTTCTGTCCTTCCCACCACCCTCAATCCCTGGCTTGGAATTTCAATAGGAAAATAAAACCTACAAAATGAAAACGAAAATCAATCTTCTTTTATTTAGGAACAAATTAAATTCCCCTTCTAAAGTAATGATTTTTACCTTAAAGCAGTGATAACTATCTTGTTGCTCTGTCAAGGTTTCTCACCTCCTTATCTTACAACAGTTAACCTTAATAATCCCCTCACTTTCAAGCTCTTCCTGACTTATGGCTCTTTAAGCACTTCTGTTAAGCTTGATCGTTTACTTACACTTGACCTCTAATGGAGTCAGTGTCACTTTGAGGATTGTGAATGGATTCTGCTGAAAATCAAGTTCTTCAGACACTCTAGAATTAATTTTTTTTTTTTTTTACCTTCTGGTAATTGATACCTGTGTTAAATGGATTTTCACCCTGTGTTTGTAGTTTCCTCTGAGCAAAATGAAAGGATACTAAATTCTGATTTCTTTTTGGTCTTCCAATATTTGATAATATCTAATAAACATGTTAATAAATATATAAAGAAGAAGATACGATTCCATAATGCCAGACTTAAAAAGTATTTCAATATGGAAATTAACATTTTTAGAATCTCAAGGTAAGTTCTATCTTTAGTCATTTTATGTAAGTGGATAGGTCAGCTTTTGTCCTAATCCTCTGTAATATTTCCAATATTCTGTAATAACTCCAAACATTAAAATATTATAGTACTACGTATGTGAATGACATGTATTTTAGAATATATATATATTTTTCAAACAGTCACACCCTCTCATTGTCATATTTGAAGATAAAAACTTTTCTAGATTAACTTTATTTATTTTTATTTTTAAAAAATATTTTATTTATTTATTTGACAGAGGGAGAGGCAGCGTGAGAGGGAACACAAGCAGGGGGAGTGGGAGACACAGGCTTCCCGCTGAGCAGGGAGCCCGATGCGGGGCTCCATCCCAGAATGCTGGGATCATGACCTGAGCTGAAGGCAGACGCTTAAAAACTGAGCCACCCAGGCGCCCCTCTAGATTAACTTTAAACTTTATCATTGGCTATTTATTTATGACCATATTTATAAATGATTCCTTTAGTTGTCTTATTTTGAAAAGGAAATATCTTCCTCAATTTATCCCCCAGGAAGTTTCTGAGCAGGTCTTTAGGTAGCCAAATCAAAAGAAGTATGGTTGTAACAAACTAAGAATTGTTTTGATTTTGTTTTTATTTTTGCCTTTGATTGAGCTAGCTATCAATTAAAGGTATTTGAGACCATACTGTGTCAAAAACAAATACAGCAGCCCCTGCTATTATATAAAATAAGTATAGTATGTGCTAAGTACTCTACTAAATATTTTTAGCATTCTGACTTGTCTTCTCTTCACAACAATTCTGTGAAGAAGGTAGTATAAACCTTGTTAAGTAGAAGAGGAAATACATTCTCAGAAAGGTTAATAATTTTCTCAGTATTACCATGACTAATAAATGTTAGAACAGGAATTCTGACTCAGATGCACTACATGTTATATTTATAAGTACTGTTCAAATAAGGTGAGGGGATTATGAGGAAAAATACATATCCTAAATACAGGGAGAATCTCAGAAGTAGGCAAAGGCTTCTTTCCATCAAGCTCAGGGAGATTGTTACCTTGCTTTTAAATAATGAATCAGGGCAAGTTGAAAGCACAGCTTCTCTTAAACATTGAGTAAATATTTACTTTATAATACATTCACCATTCTTTTATGTTAGGGAAAAAATATACTTTTATCAGTGCATATATGACTTCTAACTTTCATTATACGGCATATTTCTTAAAAAATACCCATTACTACTACAGGTTTATGAAAACATAGCAAAAGGGCATATAGCTATTACAATGGAAATGAAGATGGCAGGATGGGAGAGAGATCTGCTGTGGAAAATATATATATTGAACTGCCTGTGCTGTTTTTTTGTTTTGTTTTGCCTACACAAAGTACAAAGTACTAAAAAGGCACCCAACTTACCCTGATTTTGTAAATGATTTAAAGAGAGCTTTTAAGTATCTATGACATCACTTTTGATGTTACAAACTAAAAGCATTATGAAGCTGTCAAATGTAATCTAAATCAAAGCTAGGAAATTGGAGTCAATGAAGTATATTTAGAATCTGTTTCCTATGGAGGACAAAGAACAAAGGACTAAAACTGAAGAATGAAGATTGACTAAGCACTCTTCTACCTGTTTGTTTCCTATAACCTCACACACAGTCTGAATTACAGAGTCATACCATACTTTATGACAAAACTAATGTAAGGGAATAAGATATATTTACAATGAGTAGAAATAGACTATTACCTTGTTTAATATTCTATAGTGTTGTCTAGTCTGGAGAATAACCTTCTTTGAAGTAAGGCTCATAAACCTCTCTCCAAGACATGTATTCTGTCACAATTCTCATCACTGCTCTATGATGATATAGCAAATAGGCCAACTGATATCAGCCTTTCAACTATGAGTGAAAGTAACATTGACTTGCACCTCATTCATCTTTTTGTAAGAAAACAAAAAAGAAGCTGCACGAAAACTCAGCAGTGGCTTTTCCCATGACTAAGAGTGGGAAAAATTTCCTCAAAATTTGGAGTTATATTGAGTACTCTCTACATGGCAGTAAACTTTTATCTTTTCTGAGATATCTAGCAAAAATGAATATAATACATTAGAAATATATACATAAATATGCATACAAATATAATATAACATACATTATTTTGCTATCATTGTAACTTCAACTTTATTCAGGAACTATTTTTATTCATCCTAAGTTGAAATTCATTAGGAATGATGAACCTGAAACTTTATGTAAATTCCTCAATGCAGATATTAGTACTTTATAGTTAACAGTTATTTATACCTAAGATGTTTCCTCCATAGGTCAGTGAAATCAAATTATATTTTCTGAATTATGTCATGGTATAGCCTAATGTTCATTTTAAGAGGAAAATGCTGGAGTCAAATTGCCTGAATTTGAATCTTAGCACCATAATTTATTTACTGAGAGACCTTGGCCAACTTACTTAATCTCCCTATTCTTTAGATTTCCTCAATTTTTATCCAAGTATGATAATAAGAATACCTGCTTTATAGAGTTTTTACTAGCATTAAGTTTCCAAATATATGTAAAGAACTTAAAACAAGACTAGGCTTAAAATAAACACTCTAGAAAATTTCTAATAATAATTCCATAATTATGTTGATCTTACTCTATGCTACATACTTTGATATGCATTTAACTATATACTATAATCATTTATATACATTCAATTATACATTTGACATTTCTGTATATCTGGTTATCAATAGTCCATACTTTTACATATTCCACCGCACGACATGAGAGAGATTGAGTATTTCTAAATTTGTCTTTACTATTAGAAAAGAGAATAAGAACTAGAAGCATGCTTAGTGTCTTTATGGTTATGATAGATTTAGGCTGAAAGGATGATTCTGTTATTAAATTAGTAAATTCCATTATTAAAACACACAGAAGATATTCAAAATGAATTTCTAACCGTATGTGGTTATTGACTTTTGCATTTGCTAATCACAACTGTATATCCCCATCCCCATAAACATAGGGAAACACAACCTTTATGCAGCAAATTTTAAAAAGTGAATTACATGGAAAAGTTGAGATAGTTACATAGAAGACATTTGTTCCCAAACAAAATAGATGTTAGATAAATCTAGATTTTAAAGAGGTAAATGTAGGCCAGAAATCTAAGGAAGGATAAAGTGAAGAATGTAAAATAAATGAGCTATTGGAAATTAATATGGACAGGACAGTACAAAGATAAGAAGAAAACATAGGAGATTAAATTAAAAATTTGAGTTGTTAAAACAAATAACTAATGTAAAACATTAAAAAAGAAAATAGATTTCACTTGTTCAAGAAATAATTTTAACTGGAGTGGCAATAAATCTTTTCAGCATAAATGAGGTTCATGGATTTAAGTTTCTATGCTTGTGGATTTGTCTATTAAATTAGAATAGAGAAAGAATATCAATTAACAAGTGTAAAATTCATATAGTTAGTTAATTACATAAATAAGGTTTGTTGACCTTAAAAATAAAACAGCCAGTTACTTTACCAGCAAAATGGATTTATTTAGGAATAGCAGAAGAATTACAATTTGGGACAAACACGCCATAGCAAAAAGCTGCAGGCAGGTCCAGGGAATAAAGGACAGGAACACTCTTTTATAGAAGAAAGGTGTGAGTTAGGAGGGACTGCTACAAACAAAAAGTCTACTGGAGAAAGTGGAAGTTCAAAATGTATTGGCTTTTCATTGACTGAGTTGTGACAATCTTCATTGGCTAGGCTCTTGCTGGGCAACAAGAAAATCTCCCTTCCTTCTGCTGGGTAGTAAAGTAAGCCTCTTCTTGTTGGAAATGCAAGATTCTTCTCCTCCTGTGGGTCTGCAGGGAGCTTCATTGAGTGGTACAATGTGAGCACCCCTCCTTCTGATCTCTGGACTCCATTTTAAATAAGGTTTCCTTTGTTCACTTTCACAAGTTATGTATCTTATTTATATATTTTTATTAGTATATTTTTATGTTACTGCATAAATAAGAGCATCATTTGTATGCAAAAGCACTATAGAATAAGCATATGACATAAGCTTCTATTTTGGAGATCTTATCTCTGAAAGCATTGAGTTGCAATATTTTGGAGTGGGGCAAAAAGGTTTTAATGAAGAGGAATGGTAAGATTAAGGTGAATGATATAATCCACAGTGTGAAAAGATTATTAAACTGAGAAAGTTGAAAGTACACTGATATATTTTACAGGCTTAGAAAATTATTAGATATTGGTCATATAGCATTTTCCAAGAATAAAACCATTGAAAATTTCAAAAAGATTTGTAGTACCAAGGAATATTTGATTTTTTTCTTTCTTTTAATATCTAAAATTCAATTTATAGCCTGGGTATAAGTGTAATGACTTTAGAATGTGTTTCATTGGTGGTTTGTATGTGAGTGGGTGGGTGTGGGAGTGTGTGTGTGTGTGTGTGTGTGTGTGATTCAATTTCAGTAGAACATCAACCAAAAATGGGGTGTCTGTTTAGATTATATGTATTTTTTCATAGTTTTTTGCTAATATGTCAATAATCATGACTAGGATCTGCTATTTACTTTGTCTCAGATACTCTTTCAAAACATTTATTAAAACTCGAGAGTTAGTATGTTCATTACTTACCTTTTAATACTTGTGTATTATTAACTTTAAAAAATACTAAAATATTTTATATATCAGATTTCATATGGGCATAGGTATATAATACAATTTTTAGTTATTTTTTCTTTTAAGTAAAAAGCTTTTTTGGGGGGATATTTTTAGTAATATCCTCAATACCTTTGCTGTCTTTCTTTTAACTCGCGACAAACTGGCTTTTGCCTCTACTTCTTTTTAATTAAAGCAAAACAAGTTATTGAGGTAATATATATCCAGAATAGCTCTAGATACTGAGGAACAATAGGAGCAGACAAGTTATATTCTCACAGAATTTTTATTTAAATAAACAAAAATAGATAATAAATAAGCAAAGAAATTGCCTACGAGTAGCAAACTGGTATGGAGTAATAAATGTTATTTTTTTTACTCTTTTGAGCAGGTCTCTCGGAAGTTGTGATATTCTAATTTTTTTCAGAGAAGCTAAAAAACTGCATTATATTGTGAAATATCCTGATTTTTAAAGTTGGGCACTAATTAGAAAGTTTAAAAACACACAAATACTTTATAAACCAAATAGACTGTGTATGTGGACATCTCAAAGATGTGGGTGACTCTTTTTGCACCCAATGCTTCAAACCCTTTTTTGGAATGATATATGCATTTGTTTATATTATCTAGATCCATGACTCTTCTCTCTCTCTCTGCCTCTCAATTTATACAGTATAATTTTCAAATAATTGATATGAATATGATCTAGAGTGACATTGTAATTTGTTATAAGGAATATATATTTGGTCTTCATTGCTTTTCCTGGTGCACAGCTTCTAAAATCCGTATAATTTCCTAAGTGGTAAGAGCAACAGGAGCATCTTTTTAAAAAAATATTTGGTCTTTTGCCCTTGGTTCCTGAAATAGCTTCAAAGCCATAAAGTTGAAAGGAAGTGTCTCTTGCTATACATAAAAAGCCCCTTTTAATCACACCTGAGTTTATGCTAATGAGATGATTTTTGGAAAGCCTCTAGACCATCACAGGATGTGGGCTAATTGCCAGGGGAATTAAGCATGTGATTAGAGAATTGGAACTTTCAGTACCACCCCTGATCTTTTGGGAGGGGTTAGGGTTTAGAGATTGAACTAATCACCAATGGCTGATGATTTCATCAACCTTGCCTAAGTAATGAGGCCTCTGCAAAGATCCCTAAAATATGAGGTTGGGAGAGCTTGTGGGTTGGTGAGCACATAGAAGTGCTGGAAGGTGATGAGCCAAGAAAGTACATGGAAGCTCTCTTTGCATGCTTCACATACCTGGCCATATGGATCTCTTCCATATGGTTGTTAATAAACTGAAGATCTAGCAAGTAAACTGTTTTTCCTGAGTTCTGTAAGCTGATCTACCAAATCATCTAGGCTGAAAAGGAAACCTCTGATTTATACTTAGTCAGAATCACAAATAATAACCTGGATTTGTGACTGGCATCTGAGATGGAGGGGGCAGTCTTGTGGGAATGAGCCTTAACCTATGAAATCTGATGCTAATTCTAGGGAGATAGTTCAGAATTGAGTTATAGGACACCTAGTTGATGTCTACAGAGGATTGCAGAATTGTGTGGTGTGGGAAAAAAACAAAAACAAAAACAAAAACCAATAATCTGGTGTCAGAAGTATTCTGTGAGGAGTGAGTGAAGGAAACAGGTGTTTTCCTTTCATCTAGTGATCAGAGAGGTGAAGTATTGAGAGTAGAGGTAGAATAAAGAGAAAGAAAAATAGAGTTTTTTCCTTTCATCTAGAGGCCTTATGGATATCTCTAATTCGATATGCCAAATATCTGGTTACTCCTGTTAGTTTTTTTACCAACAGTGGCTAAGATGTAGAACCAGAATGTTTCAGTTTGAATAATGATTCTACCAATTACTAGTTGTGTGAATTTAGGCAAGGCAATTAACATTCCTGTGCCCAAGTTCTTCATATGTGAAATGGGTGTATCAGTCAGGGTCCAATCAGGAAACAGGAACCACATGTTAATTTGAAATAGGAACCTTTAATATAAAGAGTTATGAACTGTAATGGGGAATACCTATAAAGGATAAAGAGAGCTCTAATGAATACCCAAGGGCTGCAGAGAGTACCTAAGGAATGCATAAACTTGGAAGGGGTCTCCTTTCCCCAAAGTTGTGATTCAGATCTCATTAGAAAAGGTATCGTTATAGGCTGATGGGTTGTGAAGAAGTTCCCTTGGTAGTCCTAGGCCAGAATTGATCCACATTCTCTGGGCAGAAGTTGGGGAGTGGAGAATGGCACCGGGATCCAACAAATAGGAAATAACTCTCTAGAATGCTAGCGAAATCTACCCTAGGAGGTATCTTGGAGTTTCACTGGGACTCCTCCCATTGAAGTGCAGCTGAAATTCAGTGTGGGGGGCTCCATTCAATGTTCACTGAAACCCCTTGTAGGTATGCAGTTAAGAGCAAAGAGAAGGGGAAGGGGAAGAAAATAAGATAAAATATAAAAGAAAACAACAGAACCAGGAAGAGAATCCCCTTCTTGTAGTGTCCTTCCAGTGCCATCTACTGTCAAAGAACAGCATGGTGCAATTGAGAAATATTTAAAGGGCCCATCTCAGTTTTCACAGAACAGATAAGGAAGGTTGGAGCAATAAATTGATAATTGATACATTAGCTTCCAAGGAGTTCATAACAAATTACCACAAACTGGGTGGCTTGAAACAACAGAGATTATTCTGTTGTATTTCTGGGGCCAGAAATCTGAAATCAAGTTCAAGGCTCTACTCCCTCTGGAGTCTCTAGGAGAGAATCCTTCTTTCCTCTTCCAGCTTCTGGTGGCTGTCAGTATCCCTGTGACTGCATCACTTGAATCTCTGACTCTGTCTTCCCATGGTCTTCTCTTCTGCTGTCTCCCATAAGCACACATTTAGGGATAACCTCTATAATTCAGGATGATCTCATCTCAAAATATTTATTTACATCTGAAAATATCCCTTTACAATAAAATCACATTTAAAGGTCCCTGAGATTAGGACATTGATATATCTGTTTCGGGGCTACCATTCAACCCTCTCTGTATTGGGGATGATAATAACAGTGTTTAACTTCCAGCCTTCTTAATGGTCATAAAGGAAATAATACATGTAAAATACTTAGAACAATGTCTTATTTATAGCAGGTGCTCAAAAAGTTGTTTTGTTGTCATCATCATTGTCCTTGTCCTTGTGGTCATCGTCATCCTCATCATGGTTATTGTTCCATCCATCTGTCTCTGTGATTCCTCCCCACTCACTATCCTTCTCTTCCACTTGTAGACAGGATAGTGGGAAGTTGTACCCTGACTCCATATTTACTTGAACTTGTACTGTATTTACTTGAACTCTTGCACTTGTTTCCCAATTTTTTAAAATGGAGATATTTTATTTCATTTGAATTATATACCAGGTAGGCTTATCCTGATTAAAGATAAAGAAATAAACCTCATCAACGTTGTATAACATAATCAGTATCACTTAATAAATGGTGACATCATTTAGTCTCTGTGATATAGTAAGCACTTAATTAGTGTTTCTATTACTAGTACTATTATTTCTATTATCATCTTCATTAATGATGTTACTATCTTTAAAAAACATACATTAGAGATTTCTGTGTCTTTCTCATTTCCATTAGTCTCTCTTTTTAATTAATTAACAAATCTTGGAAACCTATCAATTACAAGATACACATTTTTCTGAATTGTCTTTCTCTCCTAATTACCTCTGCAATTATTGTTTTCTCTTTTTGTACCCTTATCATGCAATACCCTCTTTAATGATTTCCCTAAGTTTTGTGTCTCCCTTCCTCACTCTTTCTTCTGCATAGCAAAAAAGAAAGAAAAAGAGAAAAAAGAAAAAAATATTTGTGAAATATAGATCTATTATCACTCTACTGTTTTAAAGTTCCTTTATGATTTTTATGGTTCTTCAGTGTCTGGGACCAAAATATTTTTTAGCCTTATTTTCTGATCACATAAACTAGGCTGCTCTAAATGATTTCTCCCAAAATATTGTAAACACTGTATATTTGTTCATAGAAGTTTCCTTTTCATATTACTTGGAATTTAAACCCAGCTCAAATATCACCTTTTCTGTAAAATCTTACTCCAAATCTCAAAAGGTAAAACAACTTTTATCTTCTATGCTTACACCAAGTGAGTGATCTTTGATTTCACCCCTAGGAACACCGGATTAATGAGATTATGCAACTAGAAACCTAGGTTCTCTCCCCTGGAGAGTATTTGGATGGTTCTCTCTACTCTTCTATAAGATAGGAACATAAAAGAATGCTTTATGTTATCAAAAGGCTGCGTGGTAAAGATTACGCAAAGTTTTGTGCTTTTTTTTTTAAAGATTTTATTTTATTTATTTATTCGACAGAGATAGAGACAGCCAGCGAGAGAGGGAACACAAGCAGGGGGAGTGGGAGAGGAAGAAGCAGGCTCATAGCAGGGGAGCCTGATGTGGGGCTCGATCCCATAACGCCAGGATCACACCCTGAGCCGAAGGCAGACGCTTAACCGCTGTGCCACCAGGCGCCCCCAAAGTTTTGTGTTTTATTTCAATGAAGAGTCCACATTTTATAAATGTTTATATGATTATATAAGAATAAGAGCACATATAAGAAAAAGACAAAAGCTAATACTAGTTAAATTTAATTATGGCTATTCAGATACTAGAGCCTAAGTTATAGGGTCTAAAAATAGACATATTGAACAATTAAACAATTTGATTTAATTAAATGTTTAGACCCATTAAATGTATATTAAAATAATACAAAATGGCAACCATTACAAGCATTACATAAAGTAATGCCCAGATATATTCATCACTTTGAACTCCCTTTTACTAAATCATACTCCTACTCTGGTGTAGGAAAAAATTAAAAAAAAATTCAAAACACTGAAAGTGGAGTTTAGGTATAATAATTAGTTTCTGAGGCATGATGCCCTATGGTTATGAAGAGCCGTATCTCTGAGATTTTGCTGCAGGGGGTTTCAGACTCATGGAAATGAATGGAAGCCCAGGACTGTTTGGAGTTTTTGCTGAAGAGAAATAAGTGAATAGGGAGGGAGAATTGTACCACCCAACCTCTGAGAACTGACACTCCTCAGCCAGTGAGAGACTGGCAGAGCTTGGCAAGGAAGATGATTGCCTAGCAGCAAAGCAGCAGGAAGGACATGGTTGTATGTGAGATGGGCTTTACTGAAGAAAATTCCAATAAAAACGTGTTGAGCACCTGTTCTGGAAAGTCACTGAGATGATACTGAGTGATCAGAATGAACAGCTGCATGTGTGTAAGAGATGTCGATCTGAGACTTTTAAAAGCTTTATGTTCCATTGTGTTACACAAACTGCATTATCTTGGTGTGGGGAAGGCTTTACATAATATTGCTGATGGTATTATACACTTGCATAGAATAAGAAGTATTCTGTGATAAAATGTATTAGTATAAAAATGTAAATAATAGACACCTTGTTAATACCAAAGACACTTAGATAAAACATTGTTTTTATTACTTAGCATTACAAAGTTGTTTTTTTATTTTTATTTTTTATTTTTTTTTTTACCAAAAGGGAAAACAGAGCAATTGAGGCACATAATAAATTTCTTCCTTCTCTGAATGGGTCATATGAGGAAATAAGGTAATTAGATATAATAACTGTTGTTCCTAATTCATTCCTCCTCCTTTTTCTGACATTATATGCTTGGTGAAATAGAGTTTTCTTGCTGTCATGGCTAGAGAGCAATGGTGAGAAACACTGTAAAAAGTGAATATCGCATTCCTTGAAGTGTATTTCCTTCTCAAATGATTTCCTGAATTCCAAATACTTCTCTGACTTATCCAGGACAAAGTTAAGTCTTAGTCTAAGTGAAGAAAGGATATCACATCAGCAAATCTCCTCATGCATTCTGAGGGAGGAAATTCTGATACTATAAGATTATATTCCTAGAAAAAATATGAAGGGTAGTTGTGTGTATTATTTCTAATCCTAAACGGAACTCTTTTACCCTTTTTGGTGTTTTGGTCTTGTGTCTTTATTTCAGTTTACATATGTGGCTAAGTTAAAGAGATTCAAAACAGGTGAATTTTATTCCTCCAGCAGGAATACAGAGGACATTTTGTCAAAACAACAGCAATTTGGCAGCTTGGTTTTCTGGGACATGGGCTTCACCAGCTTCTCTCACCTCACACCACCCATGAATGATAAAGATTTAGAGTGGGAAGGCTTTACCCCAATGGCAGTAATAGCTATAATGGGGGCAGCAAAGCCTAGAGTGGTTCACAGGGCAGTTAGCCAAACATTCGTCTCCCCAGTAATCTGAAAGCCAGACATCTGACAAACAGAAAGAAGGTAGTTCTGGGTGGTCTCAATTTTCTGGGCTCTTTGAACCAGAGAATGGAACTGTGATTCTAGCAAAAACCTCATGGGGGCAGAACTACAGGGTATTAATGTGCCAAAGCTGGCATAGCCCAAAGAAATATATGTGCTGATGAGTTACTATGCTGTGAGTCTTACTCTTTAGTGCATTATTCTCTCATTTCCTCCAGTCTCTGTACAGGGATTATTACATAACTCAAACCAAGAATCAATGCAGCAAGCATAGGAAAGTATATTTATAATAAGCTGTTAGATTTTTGTTTCTATATGTTTTCTTTGTGTTTTCACATCTCTCTCCTTTTTCTTTTCTTTTTTCTTTTTTTTTTTTCCTTTGGAGGAGATATGAGGTTGGTGTTATTGGAACCTACAATACTAGCGAAAATCAAAATTTGACATGATATTTCTATGTTGATGTAGTAATGATTTTGAAAAATAAACAATGAATCATATTTTTATGCAAGCCCTTAAATTCAACAATGTGTGAACTGTAAAATATAAAAGATAATGGAAAGCAATTAGAAAAACATTTTCTTTTTAATATACAGTGTTTGGGTGAAATGGCTTTATAGGAAGTTAAATGGGAATTTAAGTAAAGGCTATTTAAAGTTCTCTTTTAAATCAATACTGGAGGGGGGGGATTGCTTGTCTTGAGACAATCAGTCTGCACCCATTACATGCTAACATTTCAATAGAAGAGGTATCATGGAGTTGCAGAAAGAGTTCTAAAGTAGCAACAAGAAACACCAGTTATGGTTTATGCTACACTATTAATTAGTTTTTTCTGCTTATAAAGAAAATTTACCTTATCTAGGCCACACCTTCCTATTTACCAAAGTGAAAATGCTGAACTAGATAGTATTTGAGTTCCCTTTCAAGTCTGGCATGTTGTGATTCTGAACGTAACAACATTTATATTTAAATCACTTGCAGCTAGGCTTGTGGCTCATCTCTGTTGAACATCCTACAGAAAGAGATGGATACAAAAGATTTCAAAAGTTAATTTTAAATTTGCCTTTGCCTCTTGAAAGGCTTTTATGTCCATTGTATGTTATAAAGGGACAGTTCTTTTTGAAGAAAGTTGTTCTGTAATGCTTATTAATAATAAATGCTAATGAGTCACACACAGATATGTTGTATTTGTTGAGAGAAAACCTATCTAGAATTACTTACCCATTAAAAATAAGCATTTTTAAAATAAGCAAGTTTAATAGAGAAGGGTTTTATTCCGAACTGTTAAAACCACATTTAGTCCAGGTTCTTATAGAAAGTCCACTCATTTTCAAGTTCATTTCCACCGACCAACACTAGGTACTTCTGAGAAAGATTGGAGGCAGGACAAGAGACCAGAGAGAGCCTTCTATAGTGGAGCAGGTGTGCAGATGGGGAATGGCTGCCAATGACTGAGTGACAGAGAAGAAACCTGGCCCAATTTTCTGGATTCTTCTGTCATGCAAAGAAAAATTATTAAACTGTGAGATGAGGGACAAGATTTCCACCTCCCAGGCCCAGGGGAAGATTCACTGCAGAGAGAGGACAGAAATAAAATACTCTGCCTCTAGTGGAGGAGTAGGAAAAATCCTTGCTTCAAAGGCACTGCTTCAAAGGAAGAGATAGACGCAACAATCATCTGTCCTGGGAAGATAACCAGATAATCCTCTTGAACCCAGGATCCTTCAAAGAAACAATGTGCTACCATTGGGAGGGAGCAGAAAATTTTTTCCTATCTGAGAGTCCCCAGATTTAAGAGTCTAAGAGGCTCAGGCATACAGAGCCAGCCTAAAACTGCAGCTGGGATAGAACCTAGGTAGCCCACTGCCCCACCATGAGCATGCCATGGAGAAACTAGCAATAGCAATCTTCCTTGGAGGAGCTTTAAGAACCTGGAGAGAGACTGTCTCCTTGGAGCAGCTGGACACCGATAGCTGGAAGCTGCCCGAACACTGAAAATAAGAGCAGCCCACCAACCAAAGAGATTGAAGTTTCAGTTGGCAATAGGCCTACATAATCTAGATTCCTAGATTATAAAAATCTGTAAATGTCCCTACGGCAATCATAGATTCAGCTTGAGCTAGCATTAAGGTTTTCTGTTTCCACTTCATTTTACTTGAGGGGTTGGCACCAACATTTTTCTTTTTCCTTTCTTTTCTTTTTTTTTTACAAAATCGGGTTTGGATCTATATCAATGGGGGAGCTAGAACTGGGATGCCTCCATAAAAATGTGACTCTTAAAAAGCCACGACTCTGTAAAAATAAAATATAAAATCTGACCGTAGGCAAAGGAAGATAGCTCTTCCCAAAAATTTTTAGGAGAACTTAGAAGTCCTGCTTTCTTGAGATATTTTCATTTAGATTTATATTCCCTATAAATGCGAGGAAATGAAGCTCAAAAAGGGAAATTAACAAAAAAAATTAACAAAAAAGGAAATTAACAAAAGATTTATCTGGATTCATAGTTCCCCAAGGAAGAAGCATTTGAAATCTTTTTGAAAAACACAATTTAAAACCAAAATTCTAACAGCGAAACCCTGCTGACTATGAATTAATAATTTAACTTAAAGCACACAAGAAATAAGCAATCATGAAGATGATAGGAAGGATCAAGGAAACAAAAATCTAGCAGCAAAATTTAAATTTATAAGAACTTCAGGTAATGGAAATATCATTATAAAGTATGAATATGATAAAATGGTAAGTAGGTATATATGAAAACATATTCAGACAAACATTTTTCATCTCTAGACCCTTACTGAAGAAATTTCTAAACACAATTGAGAAAGAAGAAATATGATCCCTGAAGTCATAAAGTTTTTTTTTCAAATTATTGAAAATGTGGGAAAAAATACTATTAATGAACTGCTTAAAATAGACAACTAATACTGTTTCTTGCATTTAAAGAATACTTATGCATAAATAAATAGTACTTGTGCATGTCAAGTTCACATGAAATATTTAATGAAACTGACTCCCCATTAGCCCTTAAAAGCATATCTTATCATTGAAAGTTCTGTAAAATAAAGTTCATATACTCTAGGCATAATACAAATTAATTAATAACAAAAACAGAATATGAAAACCTCAAGAGTATGAAAATTAAAAACAAGCACATTGATGGAGACTTCTAGGCAAGACTAAGTAACAAGGACTAGAGATACAACTAGAAAACCAGGCAAAATACATATCTAGAACTAAGGCTTTCAAAGTTGGTTAACATATTATATAGGAGTGTAATCTCTTAAGGAATGGAAACAAGTTAGTCCAGGGCTGTATCAGTTTATTACCTAGAGACTATTTTTGGGTCCTAACACAGTAAAGGTAGGCACAATTAAAGCCTGTGGTCCTGCTGAATTATGTAGACAAAGATCAGTATTCTGGGAATTAAAGATGGCTATAATTGAGAGAACAGAGGTTGCTACACAGCAAGCCCTAGAGATATGTATCTATGGGGAGTTCGTCTTGGGTCTTTGGTTGAGTAGTGATGCCGCATGCATGTGAGGAAACTACACAAGGCTGGGGAAAGAACACAAACTCACCTGTACATAGTAGGAGAGCAATTCCAGGAACTTATAGGTCGTGAGTCAGAAAGAAAGACTGACTCACGGTCATGGGAAAGAATACTCAGAAGAGTGTTATCTTACCAATGGTTTAAATTAGCTCTAAAGACTGCTTTGGGTTCGCCATAACAAATCTTAAAAAGTAAGTATCCAAAAAATAAGATTCCATGTGCCTTAATTGCATGCCAGAACAGAATGCAGTACCCCCAAATGTAAAACTCACAATGGCATGCTTCCAAACAAAGGCTACCAGGCATAAAAAACAGGAAATTATAATGCAAAACCAGAAAAAAAAATTGTGGAAGTAGTATACATATATTTTAACACAGTTATAAATATGTCCCATAAGGAAGTATAGATAACCAAAACAAGGAAAAATAGAAAGAAGATAATAAAATATGAGGGCATGTGATTCAAACTAGTTGGGACATGAGAGGTGCGGGGGCCACTACAGAGAGGGTTGCAAGAGGGTTGCAAACAAAGGCTACCAGGCATAAAAAACAGGAAATTATAATGCATAACCAGAAAAAAAAATTGTGGAAGTAGTATACATATATTTTAACACAGTTATAAATATGTCCCATAAGGAAGTATAGATAACCAAAACAAGGAAAAATAGAAAGAAGATAATAAAATATGAGGGCATGTGATTCAAACTAGTTGGGACATGAGAGGTGCGGGGGCCACTCCAGAGAGGGTTGCAAGACATGCGGTGTCATCGAAGGGTAGCCACAATTTCTATGACTAATGCCACCAGGAAGTGAGGGAAATATTCAGAAAAGAGCTTAAGAGCTTAGATGGTATTGCTGCTGATTGATAGTGTGTGAGTTACAAGGGGCATCTTGGAAATGATTCCTGAGATCCACTAAGACTATGAGACTAGGCAGAATACCCATATGCAGAGGCTAAAAAGAATAAAAGAGATGGAATATCAAGGAGACTTGGTTTTCTGGTTGTGAATGAGATAGAAATATATAAGACATAGAATTAATTCTGATGGTCTATTCAGAAAAAGATGATTCATAATTTCCTATTATAACCTTCTCAGAAATGGTCAGTGAGGCACTTCTCCCTGTTTAAAAGGTGCCATTTTAGCTCTAGTGGTAGAAGTGAGGGATAGGGATAATGTGTGGTTAACCACTGGGAGCATGTAGTCTCCTTCAGCTTCCTTATCACTGGGTGCTTTTGTACCAGTTTTATGTATTCTCATATTAGAATAAAGAGTTTGGATTTGAAGATTTCTAGGTTCTTTCCCATCTCTCAGACTTTGTAGGATATATCCATTCTTCTTTCCATGTTTGGGTAAAATATTTCCTCCAATAGCATAATACTGGGGATAATCTTCATTTGGATAGGAGATATTAAGATAGAATATTAACTACACCAATGGTATGATTATTCTCAGTCCTAAAACTGGAACTATACATGCTCATGAATTGAGAAGATTTTAAATTTCAAAAAGTTTTATACATATACTGTATACATAGAGCTGTAATCCATTATCATTCTCAAAAATGTATTGATTCATTTTTTCTTTAGTCATTGACTATAATATTTATTGAGCACCAACTATGCACCTGTCACTTGACTAATGCCATCAGTTAAAAATCACGTTACAATTGTGATAAAGAGGAAGCATGACAATAAATGACAGATTGCCTAGTAGTACTAAAGATGACATTTCAGAGAGAATGATTAATGAGTTTGATAATTGGATTACATTTCTAAGATGGACATGGAGGAAAATATTTAACACAGTGGAAAATAGCTGTTAAAAGCCATTGAGATATGAAAGAGAATAGTATGTATAGGAAGGTAGAAGTCTATTAGCAAAGGCTATTGTAATACAGAGTGCTTGTTGGTGTGTGAGAGGGACAGAAGGTGATAGGAAGGAGTCAGAACAAATAAAGATAGAATGTCGCTTTACAAAGTTTAGACTTTATCCTAAACCAGTGGGAACTCACTGAATACTTTCCTGTTTAAGCAGGAAAAAGGATATGATCAAAATTCAGTTTTAACTTAGTTCCATGTAAATGAGGGACTGTAAGTGATTAGACTGAAGATATGTTGATGAGTAGAGCTATAGCAATATGTCGGGGAGAAATGATGGATTAAAATGAGCAGTGATTGTAGGGTACAAGGGAAGGGAAGGAAATAAATATTTTAGTATGGGGTATGGAAAAGTCTTGGTGATATGATCTGAGTAAAAGGCAAGATATACAACTGGAATGACATCCACATCTTGGGCTTTTCTAGAAAAAGGACTGTAGTAGGAGGTAGCGGACTTGAATGTGTTGTGTATAAGGAGTGCATTTGTTCGTATTTACTCAATATTTACTTTTTTCCTGCTAGATTTCTGGAACTGTGCTAGCCATGGTATTATACTCGAAGCCTTTGTAATGAGGGATTTTACAGTCTTGATAGGGCTGTAGGCTAAAATATACTCAACTAAATTACTGTACTGTATGGGTCAGATTTCTTAGTTGCGAGCACTAGACACTAATTTTGATACTTTTAATCCTAGAATGAGTTTATCAGAAAGAATACTGAATAACCTAAAAAATGAAAGAAAGGTAGAAATACAGTTTGAGGTAACAAGCACTGAAAAAAAAAAAAAAGTCCAGTAAGTTAGAGTGGATTCTGCCTGAAGTTTGGTGCTGTTACCTCCACATCTCCACAATAGCAGATTGCTACACTATATTGTGGCGACATCTGCACGCTCCAATGAGTGTTTTCTTCAGCTCCCCATTTCTTTGTGTCACCGGCATCTAATGTTTAGGAGGATGCTTCTGTCATGAGAACCTAGGACACCCTACCTAATAGGCTTACTGTATTGCAAGGAGGCCTGGGAATGTGAGAAACTGGAATTTACATCTTTTCTAGTGCCAGTGGACTGCTTCATACCAAGATTCATGATGTGGGGAATAATGCCCCTACTCCCAGTTTAAAAGAAAGAGAGAGAGAGAAAGAAAGGAAATGAGGGAGGGAGGGAGGGAGGGAGGGAGGGAGGGAAAGAAAGAAAGAAAGAAAGAAAGAAAGAAAGAAAGAAAGAAAGAAAGAAAGAAAGAAAAAGAAAGAAGGAAGGAAGGAAAGAAAAAAGAAAAGAAACAAAACAAATGCCTAGATTCTGGGTGGCCAGCAATATGTGTGAAAATGGTAAGAACTTACAGGACTGGTATTTAATCTGGTTGTGTAGGGTCAGATATTGTTTGTGGAAGAACTGATACCTAAACTGAGGTATGAAGGACGAATAAGTGAAAAACACAAAATTTGGAGTTTGAGAGATATAGGATGGGTGACTAACCATTAGAACTGGTGATAACAGCAAAAGTTATTTTCAAAGAAAATTTTGTGTTTGCTTGTGTATTTGGACAGTTGATTTCCAGAGTGCTGGGAGAGTGAGTTAAATCTTGGCAAGAGATAAAACTTCAGAGCATGAAGGGCTTTTTGAACAAGATTAAGGAGATTAGATATTTTTATGAAAACAGTATGAAGTCAATGAAATACTTTAAGCTGAAAGGGGGAGATAATATTGTTTTAATTTTACTTTAAATTAATCATAGATTCACCAAAAGTTGCAATAATGACAACAAAAAACCATAGAGAAGCTCCATGTACTCTTCACCCACAGAGCTCTTGAAGATTTCACCATTTTGTGTGTGTGTGTGTGTGTGTGTGTGTGTGTGTGTTTCTTTATCAGAAATCAGTTGGGCAGGAGGAGGGGCAAGATGGTGGAGGAGTAGGGGACTCCATTCCAACCAGTTCCCTGAATTTAGCTGGATCTCTACCAAACCATTCTAAATACCCACAAAATCAGCCTGAGATGTAAGAATATATATCTGGATCTCTACAAGTAGAAAATCTCCAGCGGTCACAAGGGTTCATCTTGCCTGGATTGTGGTTGATATTTTGAACTCTGTGCATTCCCTCAACCACCCCTCAACAGAATGAATAGGAGGAGGAACTCCCAAGAAAAGAACCAGAGACAATGGCCTCTCCTGCAGACCTAAAGTATATGGATATAAGCAAGATGTCAGAGATAGACTTCAGGGTAGCAATTATGAAGTCAATAGCTAGGCCTGAGAAAACCATTAGTGGCAGTATAGAATCTCTAAGGGCACTAATGAGAGATAACCAGGCCAAACTTACAAATGCCATGAATGAGATGCAGTCTAAACTGGATACTCCAACATCTAGGGTAAATGAGGCAGAATAACCAATTAGTAACCTAGAAGATAAGCTGATAGAAAGAAAGAAACAGGAGGAAGCCTGGGACAAACAGCTTAAAATCCATGAGGACAGATTTAGAGAGATTAACAATGCCATGAAATGTTCCATTGTCAGAATTATTGGGATCCCTGAGGAGGTGGAGAGAGAGAGAGGACTAGAAGGTATATTTGAGCAAATCATAGCTGAGAACTTCCCAAATCTGTGGAAGGAAACAAGCATTTGTGTCCAAGAGGTAGAGAGGACCCCTCCAAGATCAAGGAGAACAGACCAATACCCTGGCATATAATAGTAAAACTTGCAGATCTTAGATCCAAGGAAGCCATCCTGAGAGCAGCTAAAGGGAAGAGATTTCTTACATGCAGAGGGAGGAACATCAGAATAACGTCAGACCTGTCCACAGAGACCCGGCAAGCCAGAAGGGGCTGGCAAGACATATCCAGGGTACTAAATGAGAAGAACGTGCAGCCATGAATGCTTTATCCAGTAAGACTGTCAATCAGAAATGGATGGAGAGATAAAGAGCTTCCAGGACTGGCAGAAACTGGAAGAATATGTGAACACTAAGCCAGCTCTGCAAGAAATACTAAGGGGGATTCTATAAAAGGAAAAAGACCCCAAGAGTAATATCAACCAGAAATTTATAGACACAATCCATAGAAACAGGGATTGTACAGACAATAGAATGGCAATAAATACATATCTTTCAGTAGTTACTCTCACTGTGAACGGCCTGAATGCTCCCATGAAACGGCACAAGGTTGCATATTGGATACAGACAGGACCCATCCATATGCTGTCTACAAGAGACTCATTTTGAACCTAAAGATACCCCCAGACTGAAAGTGAAGGGATAGAGAACCATTTTTCATGCCAGCAGACCTCAAAAGAAAGATGGGGTAGCAATTCTTATATCAGACAAATTATAATTTAAACCAAAGACTGTATTAAGAGATCTAGAGGGACATTATATCATTCTTAAAGGGTCTATCCAACAAGAAAATCTAACAATTGTAAATATCTATGCCCCCAGCAGGGGAACATCCAACTACATAAGCCAGCTATTAACCAAAATAAAGAATCAGATTGACAATAATACATTAATAGGAGGAGATTTTGACACTCCACTCTCAGCATTGTACAGATCAGATGATCTTGAAATTGGAGCTCAATCACAAAAAATTTGGAAGGAATTCAAACACTTGGAAGTTAAAGAGCATAATGCTAAAGAATGATTGGTTCAACCAGGAAATTAAAGAAGAACTTAAACAATTCATGGAAACCAATGAGAACGAAAACACTTCAGTCCAAAACCTATGGAATACTGCAAAGGCAGTCCTAAGAGGGAAATAAATAGCCATCCAAGCCTCTCTCAGAAAATTAGAACAATCTCGAATATACAAGCTAACCTTAAACCTAAAGGAGCTGGAGAAAGAACAGAAAATAAAACCTAAACCAAGTAGAAGGGAAATAATAAAGATTAGAGCAGAGATCAATGGAATAGAAAGCAGAAAAACAGAACAGATCAATGAAACTAGAAGCTGGTTCTTTGAAAGAATTAATAAGATCGATAAACCACTGGCTAAACTTATCCAAAAGAAAAGAGAAAGGACCCAAATTAATAAAATCATGAATGAAAGTGGAGAGATCATGACTAACACCAAGGAAATAGAAACAATTATTAGAAATTATTACCAGCAACTATATGCCAACAAATTAAGCAACCTTGAAGAAATGGATGCCTTCCTGGAAACTTATAAACTACCGGGACTGAAACAGGAAGAAACAGACAATCTGAATAGACCAATAACCAGTAACAAAATCGAAGCAGTAATCAAAAACCTCCCAAAAAAACAAGAGTCCAGGGCCAGATGGTTTTCCAGGGGAATTCTACCAAACATTTAAAGAAGAAATAATACCTATTCTACTGAAGCTCTTTCAAAAAATAGAAACAAAAGGAAAACTTCCAAACTCCTTCTGTGAGGCAAGAATTACCCTGATTCCAAAACCAGGCAAAGACCCCATCAAAAAGGAGAATTATATTCCAGTGTCCCTTTTGAACATGGATGCCAAAATACTCAACAAGATCCTAGCCAATAGGATCCAACAGTACATTAACAGGATTATTCACCACGACCAAGTCGGATTTATTCTTGGGATGCAAGGGTGGCTCCACATCTGCAAATCAATCAATGTGATAGAACACATTAATAAAAGAAAAGACAAGAACCATATGATCCTTTCAATTGATGCAGAAAAAGCATTTGATAAAACACAGCATCTGTTCCTGATTAAAACTCTTCAGAGTAGAGGGAGAGAGGGAACATTCCTCAATATCATAAAAGCCATATATGAAACCCCATAGCAAATATTATTCTCAATGGGGAAAACTGAGAGCTTTTCTCCTAAGGTCAGGAGCGCGACAGGGATGCCCACTCTCACCACTGTTGTTCAACGTAATACTAGAAGTCCTAGCCTCAGCAGTCAGACAACAAGAAGAAATAAAAGGCATCCAAATTGGCAAAGAAGAAGTCAAACTCTCTCTTCTTGCAGATGACATGATGCTTTATGTGGAAAACAGAAAAGACTCCACCCCAAAATTACTAGAACTCATACAGCAGTTCAGCAATGTGGCAGGATACAAAATCAATGCACAGAAATCAGTTGCTTTTCTATACACTTATAACTGTAGAAAGAGAAATTGGGGAATCAGTTCCACTTACAATAGCAACAAAAACCATAAGATACCTAGGAATAAACCTAACCAAAGAGGTAAAGGATCTATACTCTAGAAACTACAGAACACTTATGAAAGAAATTGAGAAAGAGACAAAAAGATGGAAAAACATTCTATGTTAATGGATTGGAAGAATAAACTTTGTTAAAATGTCTATCCTACCCAGAGCAATTTACGCTTTCAATGCCATCCCTATTAAAATACCATTGGCATTTTTCAAGGAGCTGGAACAAACAATCCTAAAATTCGAATGCAACCAGAAAAGACACCGAATTATCAAGGGAATGATGGAAAAGAAAAACAAAGCTGGGGGCATCATGTTACCTGACTTCAAACTATATTACAAAGCTGTGATCATCAAGACAGCATGGTATTGGGACAAAAACAGACACATAGACCAGTGGAACAGAATAGAGACTCCAGAAATGGACTCTCAACTCAATTGTCACCTAATCTTTGACAAATCAGGAAAAAATATCCAATGGGAAAAAGACAGTCTCTTCAATAAGTGGTGCTGGGAAAATTGGATAGCTACATATGGAAGAATGAAACTGGACTATTCCCTTACACCATACACAAAGATAAACTCAAAATGGATGAAAGACCTCAATGTGAGACAGGAATCCATCAAAAGCATAGAGAAGAACATAGGCAGTAACCTCTTTGACCACAGCCACAGCAACTTCTTCCAAGACGTGTCTCCAAAGTAAGGGAAACAAAAGCAAAAATGACCTTTTGGTATTTCCTCGAGATAAAAAGCTTCTGCGCAGCAAAGGAAACAGTCAACAAAACAAAGAGGCAACCCACTGAATGGGAGAAGATATTTGCAAATGACATTACAGATAAAGGGCTGATATCCAAGATCTAAAAGAACTTCTCAAAATCAACACTCAAAAAATAAAATAAAATAACCCAGTCAAAAAATGGATAGAAGATATGAACAGACACTTCTTCAAAGAAGACATACAAATGGCTAACAGACACATGAAAAAGTTCTCAACATCACTAGCCATCAGGGAAATACAAATCAAAACCACAATGAGATACCACCTTACACCAGTTAGAATGGCAAAAATTAACAGGGCAGGAAAAAACAAATGTTGGTGAGGATGTGGAGAAAGGGCACTGTTGGTGGGAATGCAAGCTGGTACAGCTACTCTGGAAAACAGTATGGAAATTCCCCAAGATGTTAAAAATAGAGCTACCCTACGACCCAACAATTGTACTACTAGGTATTTACCCCAAAGGTACAGATGTAGTGAAAAGAAGGGCCACATGCACCCCAGTGTTCATAGCAGCAATGTCCACAATAGCCAAACTGGAAGGAGCTGAATGGCCTTCAACAGATGAATGGATAAAGAAGATGTGGCACAGATATAAATAGAATATTATTCAGTCATCAGAAAGGATGAGTACCCACCATTTGCATCAACATGGATGGAACTGGATGGGATTATGCTAAGTGAAAAAAATCAAGCAGAGAAAGACAATTATCATATGATTTCACTCATGTGGAACATAAGCAATAGCACGGAGGACCATAGGGAAGTGAGGGAAGTCTGAAGGGGAAAAATCGGAGAGGGAGATGAACCACGAGAGACTATGGACCCCGGGAAACAAACTGAGGGTTTCAGAGGGCGGGGGTGGGGAGTAACAGGTGATGGGTGTTAAGGAGGGCACGTGTTGTGATGAGTGCTGTGTGTTATACATATCTAATGAATCATTGAACATTACATCAAAAACTAATGGTGTACTACACAGTGGCTAACTGAACATCATAAAATCAGTTGGGCATATTGTGTGGCCTATTTCTATTCTGTTCCATTGATCTAGAGTGAAGTGGAAGAGTCATTCTTACTGATGTTAAGGCTTATTGTATAGCTAACCAAGACAGTGTGGTATTGGTCAAGAGAGAGACATAGGCCTAGGTCCTATGGTTTTCCATATAAATTTTATTTTATTTATTTATTTTTAAAAATTTTTAAAGATTTTATTTATTCATTTGAGAGAGAGAATGGAGAGCAAGAGAGCCCAACCAGGGGGAGCAGCAAAGGGAGTGGGAGAAGCAGAGCCAGAAGATGAAAATGTGGGGCTCAATCCCAGGACCTTGGGATCATGACCCGAGCCAAAGTCAGACACTTAACTGACTGAGCCACCCAGGTGCCCTTCCATATAAATTTTAGAATAAACTAAAATAATTTTGGAAAAGAAGAGTTAAGTGGGAGGAAATTTACTGATGTTAAGTCTTACTATATAGCATTAAATCTATAAATCAACTTGGGGATAATTAATATCTTTAGTGTATTGAGTTTTCCAATACTTGTACAGGTTATGTCAGTCTCTATTAAATCTTCTTTTATTTCTTCCATAATATTTTATGGTTTCCAGAATACAGATTCTGTACATGTTTTGGCCAGTTTTACCAAGTATTTCGCTTGCTTTGAAGTAACTATAAATTGGGGCACTTCGGTGGCTCAGTCAGTTAAGTGGCTGCTCAGTGGGGAGCCTGCTTCTCTCTCTACCCATTCCCCCTGCTTGTGATATCTTTCTCTCTCTCTCAAATAAATAAATGAATAAATGAAGTTATTATAAATTATATTGTGTGAAATAAATATTCTTACCTTTAAATCTTAGATAGTTTCTATATATATAATGCAAAGAAGACATAAGGAAAAAGGTGGGGAATGAGGAACACTGGAGGTGGAAAGACCAGTATTAAGAGTCTTGAAATATCCTAAATGAGAGATTATTTTGGCCTGGGTTACATTTCTTGTAGTAGATGTAGAGATGAATCAATTTCATTGTCACCATAACCTGCGCAAGGTCATAACCATTGTTTTAAATTTACTTTAAATTAATCATAGATTCACCAAATTCGCAATAATGACAACAAAAAAACCATAGAGAAGCTCCGTGTACTCTTCATCCACAGAGCTCTTGAAGATTTCACCATTTTTATGTGTGTGTGTGTGTTTCTTGCAGTTTTATCACATTTGTAGATTTATATGATCACCACCACAATCAAGACAAAAAATGTTTCATCACAGGTCCCCCTAGTACTTTTATATCTACATCTGTCCCGTCTCTACCCCTCTACCCCAACTATCCCTGAAAGCTGGCAACTACAAATCTGTTCTCCATTTTTATAATTATGTTATTTCAAGAATGTTACATAAATGAATTATACAGTATATAACCTTTTAAGTTTAATTTTTTTCACTCACAGTGCTTCCCTTGAGATACATCTACATTTCAGCCTTAGTGTTTTTCATTCCTTACAGTTGTTGATTAGTTTTCTTGTATGGATATACCAAAGTTTTTTATCCTTTTTAGGGTCATTTGGGTTATTTCCAATTTTGGCTGTTATGAGTACAGCTGCTATAAACATTTGTGCACAGGTTTTTGCATGAAGGTGACTGAATTTTCATTTCTTTGGGATAAATTCTGAGTCAGATGATAGTTACCTGTTTAGTTTTAGCAAAACTGCCTGTTTTGCAGACTATCTATATCATTTTATATTCCCACCAACAATGGGATGAGTTATCCAGGGTCTCCATATCCTTGCCAGCATTTGATGTTGTCACTATTTTTTATTTTAGCTTTCCTGATAGGTGTGTACTCATGTATCAATGTGATTTTGATTAGCATTTCTCTAATGGCTAATGGTATTGAATATCTTTAAATGTGCTTATTTTGTATTTGTGTTTGGTAAAGGCTCATTCATGTATTTTGCCCATTTTCTAAATGAGATGTTGTATTTTTACTGTTGAACTTTGAGAGTTCTTTATATAATCTGGGTACTAGCCTTTTGTCAGATACACGGTTTTCAAATATTTTCTCTAAGTCTGTAAACTGTCTTTTCATCCTCTTGATATAAGCTTTAACAAAAAGTTTTTAAT